>NC_056726.1:1923424769-1923724769 GCF_019279795.1 Protopterus annectens
CAGAGTTATCAGCTGCGGCGTTTGCCCTTCCTGCATTGATTGGTGTTAATTGCTCATTACGGATCCATTTACACTGCTTCCGCATTTCCTCGTATTCTCCGCATTACCTTCCTATATCCGTGGTTGTTGGCGGTGAGGCCGTCCACATGACTGGTTTAGGAACGTAGTCATACTCGTGCACATGCATTTGTCGCGCGCATTATGTACTCTCAGCGCATCTATTTCCTAACACGCCAGTCATGATGCTGTGATGTGCATTGTACAGCCCAGATTTGCTGACCTCCAATATCCTTCCTCCTACAGTGGCACACCCTCTGTGGTTGACATGTATCTCGTGTAGGCCACTCCTCGGTGTAGTACCGCAACGGCGTTTGCACCATCCTTACGCTGGCGCCGTTTTTGCGATTCACTATTATCTGCCTCATTTGCATGGAATTGACTACTAATACATGGTTACGGCGCCGGACACCGCCACCACTCCTTGACAACCATTGCGCTGGGGTTGCAGCTTTACATACATACTATGGTGTGTGGTGGCTGTGCAGCTGATTTGTGTTCTACTGCTCTTTTAGGACATTGTCATATTATTTCATTGCTTTGCAACTTCTGTGCACATATCCCGGGGGTCTGCTGTTCTTTCTACGTACGTGTCATTTATGTCATTTTCTACATTTTGTGCATATTTTCTTTGGACATTCTCGGTGCCTTTCCACATTGGCATATTGCACCTATATGATACCTGACTTTGACAGCCTTCCGTTACTCCTCCGGTATGTTTGGGTAAATGTAAACCGTTTTTTTTTGGTTTACATTGCCGTGCCCTTACGCTACGCCTCGCCGCCGTGGATCGCTATTTGCCCTCATTTGCATGGTGCTATACCGCACACAGTGTGTTTTGCATACCTACGCCAGGGGCGGAGACGGTCCGGCGCACGCCGGTAGTGCACGTGGGATTCATTCATACCTGAATCGCTAAGCAGCCATATTTGGCGTTATAACGCCGACGCTATGCTGGTGCCTGGCGCAAGGTTCATGAATCCTGGGGTTAGTGTATTATGTAGAGGGCTTTAGTCTCCTCTACCCTCTTAATGCAGGGGGCTGCATCCCACATAACCCTGCTAGTTTTATATACTATTTTTATTTTTATTTTTTTATTTTACATTTGTTGACCGGGCTGGTCCAACTGGATTTATGTCCATTTTCAGCAGAGGCCCGGGGAGAAAAGCTCCACATGCAAGCGATTGTAATATCAGGTAAAAATATTAGACATGGTTATAATATATATGACAAAATCATTGGATATGAAGGCAGAAATGGAGAAAAAATAGTGAGTGTATTTTGTTAGGAGTTTCTAGAGCTAGAGAAAGTAAAAAAAAAAAAAAATGAAAAGAAATTTTCTAGTACCTAGATAGCTGAGGAAAGGAAGTATTTACAGCAGAGAAGTTGAGAGTACCTAGATACCAAGGTAATCTAGTCAGGGTTGCTACAGGGGCAGAGCCAGTGGGTTTTGAGGTGTGTTTTGAGTTGGGATTTGAAGCAGGGAAGAGAGGAGATTGCTGTGAGATTGTGAGGAAGAGTATTCCAGGTTTTTCCTACTGTATTGGAAAACAAGGATTTGCCAGCTGAGTTATTGGGTTTACTAGTTGATATAAGTAGTTTGTCGGAGCGAGGCTTTTAAGATTGCAGTATGGAGTGATAAGTGATGTGAGAATGGGTGTGTTTAAGGGTTTGTAAAGGATTTTGTGGGCTAAGGAGATCTGTTGAAATAGAATTTGGTTTTGTAGTTCTAGCCATTGTAGTTGCCTTAAGTTTTGGCAGTGGTGAGTTCTAAAAGTAGAATTGGTGGCAAATCTGGCAATATTGTTGTAGGCAGCAGACAGTTTGCTGAGATTATGAGGTTACTAACTATTCAATTCCTGGATTTCAGAATGTATGGCATATTCTGAGATATTGCAACTTCAAAATAAATTTTCCAATCTGCATACTTTCAGTTGCATTATTCCAAGGAATTTAATTACAGTCCTCTGAACTTCAATGGACAACCAAATTGTTAGTCTTTCACCACTCTAAAAGTTCCTTCTCATCCTTTTGTTTTCTCCATGACTTCCAACCACAGAGTCAGTCCAAATACAGGCATTATCTGAAAGTGTACTTTTTTCCAGTCTCAGACTCAAATGCTCTCTCACACACTTTCACTATTCATCATAAACTAATCTATTCTGGCAGCCTGTTTCTTTTCATCCCTTTAAACTTATGTTTTCTCCTTCCTCCCAGATTCACTCACAAGACATTATTTAACCTCAGATCTTCATTCTGCCTCCAGCACATTTTGGCCCCTACTGTGATACTATTTATTTTCATATATAGTCTGTTCTTCTTGGTGGGGCTATCAAAACACTGTCATTCTTCCATTTTTTCAAGAGCTTTGCTAAAAATCCTCAGCTCTTCAAAGAACTCCTTTAACACTATAATTCCACCACTACAAGGCCCACAGAGCACTCCAGTTACAACACTTCTTCTTCTTCTAATGTAGCACTTCATCAAACTCCACCTCTTTTGAGTCATCTTATAATTTTTCTCTGCTCCCTCTCTCTCTTCACTCCATTTAACCCATTTTTGTTTTCTAACAGTACCACTTACTAAGCTATTTACAAATATGCCATCAGTCATCTCCTTGCAGACTTCAGTGTTTCCTCTCTTTACAGCTTAATTACCTACAGTTGCACTATCCTGCACCTTCTGAAATGGTTCACAACTTCCCTACAAGCATTCACAGTACTGTATTAACCAAATATTGTACAGCCCCACTTGATTAAGCAATACTTTACCAATGCATATAAGCTCTATATAGTTTGATAGCAAACATCAAGTATGACCTTTCAACATAGGCACCTCATATTGTTATACTTTATCACTGAGACCACCATATATGATAAAGCAACAGATTAAAGCATCATCACTACTGGTCTTTGATACACACAACTTCAACACATAAAACACTATAATGTGTGACTCTCCTTATAAATAGAAAATGTCAAAACTTATTATAATACTAATTTATTATTTCCCAGTGGTAGTCTGGTGCACCCCTTCTAGCATGTGGGTTTATAACCACCAGCCCCATGATTACTGTATACCAGAGTTAGGGAACATTTCCAGAATGCTGCATTCACAAGCTTACCACATAATCAGGCATACTCACAGTTAAATCAGTCTTTCCATTTGAATGTTGTGAGGACCACATTTGCAGGTATTGCTCATAGCTGTTCTACCATTAACAAAATGCTGCACTATTCTTGTCCCATTAAGCAATGTCCTTTCACCCCTACCCCTCCTGATGCATTTGCAATGCATATCATATTGATCATCCACTAAAATATTCACTTGTTCATATAGTTTCCTTTGTTCAGCTTTGCAGTGCATTTTTGATTTGTGTATGTCTTTGAACATATATAAATATGGGTCTACATCAGCAGACTGACGTTTCACTTATCTGACTCCCACATGGCTGAGACGAAAGGACTGACAACTTCAGAAGACTGACATCTGAAACACCAACTTTTCAGTTGAGGCAAGTAACCGCTTGGCCATCCCGAATAAAAAAACTAAACAAAACAAAACTAAACCCACTGATGTGGGTGGCTTCACCCCCATGTCCCCCCACAACTCCCTAACTAAATATACCAACTCTGAGATCGCACTACCATGGGGGTAAGGGTCAAATTCAACAGGAAGGCCAAGTGGTTACTTAACTCGCATGAAAAGTTGGTGTTCCAGATGTCAGTCTTCTGAAGTTGTCAGTCATTTCGTCTCAGCCAAGTGGAAGTCAAGTAAGTGAGAGGTTGGTCTACTGAATTAGACCCATGAGTATATATAGTCTGTGTCATCAGTTCTTTTGGACAGTCACCTCCATTCTGCATCAGTTTTTCTTACCATTCATACTTCTTCCAAGACAAATGATTGCAGGCATCCACAATCATTTTGTTGTTCTTCACCAAACTAAATAAAATCAGCAGGATGTGCACGGTTGAATTATGAAAAGGCATGCACGATCCCTCCCACCATCTAAACTTGCCTTCACTTTTATTTTGTCATGCCTAGTACCAATTAATCCATCTCCATTTCCAACCAGGCTCCTATATGGTGTTCCTGTGCGCTGCATCACTCTTATTTTTCTTAGGACGATTTCTTCCACAGTCAGTCAGTAACCTTAGCTGCTTGGGCTTTGTCTCTCATTTCTCTATCCCTTCCTGTTTACACTGTTCCCCACAATAACTGTAGTAGTCTCTAGATGGGTTTTATAACCTTCCATCCCCACTTTTTCATTACTCCATCTTGGGCTCCAATTTAGCCCTGGTAAATGCACCCATCTCTTCCACATTTCAACATATGCATGGCTTTTACCACTTTGGGTTCACCTTCCATCAAGCTCTGTATTCTATTACCTCCTTAAAATGATGTCCCCTCCACTGCTGAAAGATTCACAGCACGGCCAGGTAGACTAATCTAATTAGGGTACTGATGTGCTTTCTCATCCACTGAGTCTCAGCAAACTGCTGCAACTGTTAGCATAGCTCATATACAAAGTCTTCCATCATTTCTGCCACTGTCTTGCATTTTCTACTTTTTCATTTCAGTCAGTCATTCAAGTATACACAGTTTAAGATATAGTGCTACATCTTAAGAAGGAAATGTTTACATGTTGCACATCCGGTGCTCTCCATTCTATGAACCCTCTGCACAGCTACACTTACACCTTCTAGAAAATCACCATTACAACAAACAGCCTTCCAACAAATATCACGGCAGTGTCTCCCTTCATGTACTATTATACACAGTTGTACAGATATCACTGCAAGAGTGTTTTTCTACATCATTCACCTCCATGCAGTTCCTCATTACATCTTTAATGCCACTTCCATATCTGCAGCTCATAATTTACCACTGCCTTCTCTGTCACTTCTTCTTCCATAGGTAACTCTATATTGCTTTGTTTTTCTCTACCCATTGCTCCTTTCATGTCAGCCATATCAGCCCCAGTGCTTTACAACACAGTATCTATCCCATCTGTAGCCATTTTGTCCATATATTTTACTCATGTCACCTTCATAACTTTGTCATCATCATCATCATCATCATCAGCCCCTTTTTCTGATTTTCTACATGAGATTGGGGTATCATTACAACTGTTGCCACCCGTCTTCACTCAATGCCATTCTCCTATCTTTTTTGACAGTGACAGCTAAATATTCCAGGCATTCTCTCATGCAATCTATCTTTTTGCTTGTCCTCATTTATTTCTGACTTATTCCTATTGCTTAGTCTTCTTCACCAAATCATCTTCAGCGTTCCTGCACATATACCTGAACCACCATTATCTGGTCACTTTGACTTTCTCTGCAATTTGAGCTACTTTGGCTTCTGCTCCGATATCCTCATTTGCTCATCTGTCCTACAGTGTGCATTTAGCTGCCAATATCTGGCACCTAAGCTCCATCACCTCTAACGTCCTAATCTGCTGTGCCTTCATTGCCAGGTTTCTGCATCATAGACTGGTATTAATCGTATCACTCTTTTGTGCAATTTACTTTTTAGCTTGGCTGGCACTCTTCTGTCACACACTACCCCTGACTCACTATGCTTCTCTGATTCTAATTTTGACTTATGCATTCATACTTCCTTTCTCCTGTACTATCCCTCCCTGATATTTGAGGCTTTTAACCTCTTCCACTATTTTTCCTTCTATCTCAGTTTTCAGTTTCTTCTGATATTTCCTGTGTCATCTGCCATGTTTGTACTAAATTTCATCCCATGTGCCTTCAATTTTGCATTTTATTGTCATGTAAAATTTAATGTAGTTCCTGCCCAGGTTTCCTTACCATGCAGTAGTACTGTTCACACCACTGTTTTCTTTGCCTTACATTTAAGCTTCCTCTACATTCTCATATCATACACTACCTCTGACAGTCTGTGCCAGTTGGCTGCAGCTCCTCTGATTCTAGTTTTGGCCTCCTTATACAGACTTCTCTTCTCCTCAACCACCTTCATAGAGACTTGAAGCTGCTAACCTGTTTCACTTTTTTCCTTTCTATTCCACTTTTCAGCTTTTTCTGATATCCCCATTTTGCTACCATTACATTTATCTTATCTGTATTCTCCTTCCTTCCACATGGCTTCAGTTTTGCTTTCCATTTCCCTACCCTTTGCTGAGGTTCTTACTAAGAGTCTGCCTGTAATGCCACATTTTCTGCATACGGCAACTTTATTAAACTGTCCCTCCACCCTGTTTGCTAATGTAGTCCATCATCAGTATAAGCAGCAGTGGTCTGGGAGCTGAACCCTGATGGCACACCCATTTTCACTGTGAATCCTGTGAGTCAAAATACTGTTCATATTTGTGTCATTGGATACATGTACATAGCTTGCATTAATTCTACTAGTGTTTCTTGGACTTAGAACCATCAAAGGACAGCCCAAATCAGCTTTCTTGGGACATTATCATATGCTGTCTTCAAGTCTATAGATGTTAATTTGAACTCTTCTCATTTTAGCTTCTTCCCCACTATCTGTCTCAATGCAAAAATTAGGTCAGTTGTGCTCCATCCTGATCTGACTCCGAAATTATTATCTCCCATTCCTACTACTCTGTGTATTCGTTTATCAGTCACCATCTTCAGTAATTTTATGCAGTGTGACAGGAGTGTGATGCTTCTCTATGGTCCACAGTCATGAATGGCTCCTTATTTTTGTGTACTAGCACTGGAATGATTACTTCTCCAGTCATCTGGGATACACCTTTCTCTTCTTACTGATATGAGTACGCTCAGGAACTATTTCTCCCCATCTAACTCAACATCTTGATCATTTTTGACATGACTTTATCTTAGCTTGCTGCTTACCATGACTTCATTTTCCTTAGTTCATACTTCTTGGAGGGTGGGTTCTTCTTCCTGTATCATTGTAGGTTGTGTATGGGGCAGTGTATAACTTCTGCGAGGTCTTCTTCCTTCAGAAGCTACTGAAACTACTCATTTTATCTGTCATTGATGTCATATGATTGGTGAGCAGGTTATTACTGGTACCACTTATGAATGGTGTCAAATGTCTTTTTCCTATATATATATAATTATTTGGATAGGATCTTCTGAGTTTTTCTTCCTCCATCCTCTTGTTTATGGCTTTTAACTGTTCTTCAACAGAGCTGGTAGCCATCTTAATTCAGGCATAGAAGCACCCCTGTATTCTTTAAAACTTTTTGACAGCTTTGTATGATAATAACAGCAAACTTGGTTTTGCTTACACAAAAGCCTCTTCAGTGCTAACCCTACTATAAAAATAAAATAAAATAATGTTTAAATATTTTCCCGATTGGGTTAGTAAAAGCATCATGTGGTGACCAAATAATATTAAATCCCATGAGGTACTAAAATATAAAGTACAATTAATAAAGAAAAAAAGTGTAGTAAGCACATCATTTAAATATTTCATTAAGCCCAATAGTGCCCCCAGTTTAAAATCTAAATTCTCTCCTTTTTATTAGGAATATATATTTTTACCTGTGTTTTTTTATATATACTTGGTGGAACCTTGTCTACGAGAGTAAAAGTAAAGGTTGACTTGTTATGATCTACTTTGTGCTTATATAAGAATAGTATAGTATAGTATAGTATAGTATAGTATAGTATAGTATAGTATAGTATAGTATAATATAGTGTAGTATAGCATAGCATAGTATAGCAGTGTCATGTTAGTGACTAAGCAGGCAACACACTCTCTTGTGTTGCTGAAAGATCAAAAAGCTTTGGATTCTATTCTCAGGTGATTAGATTAATTCTCAGTTTGCTGACATTACACTGTAGCATTGGATGTGCTGCACTCCTGAGTATGGTGTCCTCTTGGTTGACAGTTTAAATTGAGGTCTGCTTGATTTGGTGGTAGGTCAGGGTGTGCAAAAGATGCCATGCCACTTATCAAAAAGACTAACCCCAGGATTCAATAAACTCCATGAAGGAATAGTGTTATTCCTACACAGAGTGAATGGTGTCCACTTCCAGATAGCCATAACAGCAGCGCGCCTTACCTATTAATGAAGGCGCAATACTGAGAATGGCTTTGTGGGCATGAACAGTGGAGGCATGCAGGGGGCGTGTTTCAGTAGTGATCACACATCCAACATGCCCCTTGCACTCTGAAAGTCCTGTATGGTACTTTGTAAGCACTGTCAGTATCCCCAGACACCGAAAGCAAATAAAATGAAAAGCAAACAGTGTGCATGGACACTGACATGTCCAGTAGAGTCAGAAATAAGTGCAGGTATTGTCACACACCTCCTGCATTGTGAAAGTGCTGTACGGCACTTATTACATGCTTCAATCCCACAGAGCAAAAAACCTGGACAGATACAAAATGACGGGGGGACAAATAGGGATAGATGTCAAATATTGCCCTACAAACATGGAAAGGTGATAGAATAATAGGTTCTGCAGTGGCCTGAATGGTGATAGAATAATAGGTTCTGCAGTGGCCTAAATGTTCTGAAGGTGAAGAAGCCTGAACCACAAATGTATGCCAGTAGTTAGTGACATCAACCCTGAAATCGCCCATACACACACAGAAAGTGGATAGAACGACAGGTAGTGCAATGGCAAACATGAATTAGCATCATTATGAATATATGTATATAAAGTGGTTCCAAGAGACAATTTTTTTTTCTGTTGTAAGGGAAGTTTAAGTGTAGCTGAGTGGGTTTGTACACTATGGCCCTCTGGTCAGCATTGCTTAAACATCTCATAGGAGCTAAATACAAATGTATAGCTCAAATCCTTAGCAGCGAGATAGCATAGGGACTAGTGTCCTAGCTTTGTATGCAGCAGTGCATGGTTCAAGTACCATCAACCCTGATATCGTCCACACACACACAGAAAGTGGATAGAATGGCAAGTAGTGCAATGGCAAACATGAATTAGCATCATTATGAATATATGTATATAAAGTGGTTGCAATAGACAATTTTTTTTTTTCTGTTGTAAGGGAAGTTTAAGCATAGCTGAGTTGGTTTGCACACTATGGCCCTCTGGTCAGCATTGCTTAAACATCTCATAGGAGCTAAATACAAATGTATAGCTCAAATCCTTAGCAGCGAGATAGCATAGTGGCAAGTGTCCCAGCTTTGTATGCAGCAGTGCATGGTTCAAGTACCAAAACAGGCCTTTTATTTTCAGATGGGAAAGCATTGTTTAAATTATTTTTTTATTTTAAATTATGTCGTAATTGTTATTTGTTAACTAGGGTAGTGTAGCTGGTTCAAAATGGAAGTGTGAGTGCATATAACATGTGAAATCACCCATGTATACATGAGAGTCCCATACAGTATAGTCACACCCCAAGGTAATGTAATGAAAGCACATAGAGGGGCATCATGTGAAGTAAATCATATACACTTAATAATATGTCAGTACTGATTCATTAAGTGATATTCTTTTAAAATGAAAACTGAGCAATAATTAGCAATGGGTACCTCTGCCTAGCCAGTTTAAGTATTGCTTAGATGTAAATACCAAGCAGCAGTCATCTCAGCTAAGCAGATTTGCACACTGTTAAGCAGTGCTCAGAATTTACCCCTTTAAGCACTGTTTAAATCAGCTTAGTGGATTTGCGCACTGCTTTGCTGAGCTTAGCATTTTCAAAATGGTCCAATGATGGCAAAGGATGGGAATATGGCCTTATTTAAACTGCTCAGGGGGGAATATAGCTATAACCTGTTGTAGTCTGATCTCTGCAGGAACCATGCCTGGCATTGGAGAGGGAGTGCACTTTCGGGCACAGCGCTGGGCCATTCTGGAGTCCGGGGTCATGGCTGGACACATTGTAAAAAACCATGATGACAGACTGCTGCAGGGCCAGTACCAGGGCTCTCAGTACAAAGGAGAGGCCTGGGACCATCTGTCTCACAACCTCACCAGTGCCACTGGAACTCCCTGAACCAGTGAGCAGGCATGGCATCATTATGCCGACCTAGTGCGTAGGAATGGGGCACTCTTGGCCCAGTGGATCCAAGAAGCTCAGGCACGGAATGCTCCAGTAGTTTGTAAGTATCTCATGCATAGCTGTACCAAATTCTAGCTTGAGTGTGTAATAGACAGGTATGCATAATGTTTTTTATTCCCCCTACAGTTGCAGCAGAGAGAGCTAGCAATATCAAGGCTCATGCTGACAGACTGACAATGCTATGCTGACAGGCTGGTGAGTACAGATCTTCCTTGCAGTATATACTGAAATAAATAAGAGGGAATAAATTGTTTACTGCCAGTAGGTGCAGTGTGTTCTGTGTCTAAAGAATAAATACAAGTTTGCCATACTACTATTGATCTACAGGATATGCAGTAGTAAAGCACTGTGTTATATAAGTAAAATAAAGGCTCATACCACAAACTGTTGTGTTTACTCTAGTATGTTGTAAAAATAGAATGTGTACAGGTTCTTTACAGCAAATATGGCTTTGACAGAATGAATTAACTGAGGTTGTTCTGAGAACCAGCTATTATGCAAAACAGTAGATTGTGGAGCTGTAAAGCAGGGGTTCCCCTTCAAAACATCTAAAACTCATAACATCTAAAATCAAAACATCGAGACCATAACATCTAAAATCCATAATATCTAAACATAACATTGAATTTCATAACATCTAAAATGTATAATATATAACAGCGTATCATCAAATGTGTAAATGTTATAGCTTAATCTGTTCATCTTGTGGTATTACTATGAGATGTTGTAGTTTTTATTTCTATAGTTATTTATATAGTGTAAGAATTTATACTATGTATATAGTGTTTATTTTGCCACGCTGTATGTGTTTTTTAGGTCATACAGGTAAGTGATATAGACATTATGTGTACATTCTTTATGGTGATTGATTGTGATACAGAGAGGTAGGAAATTAACTTTTTCCCACTGTAGTGTGATCTCGGAGTTTGAGACAGTATGTTGCAGAAACGTAGGAAAAAGTGTGTTTGTTAGCACACCCAGACATAGTTTGAATCCATGGAGTGATACTGAGATGTGTGCATATATACACTCACGAAATCTTGAATATTTGTAGAAACAGCCAGATAATGGTAACAGATATTTTCTCCACAAATCTTACAGATAAAGAAATGTTTGTAGTAGCTGTATGAAGGGTATACCAATGCACCATGTACAACTGTCCCACTGTCCAACCCCATGCCTGCAAATGACAGCAGGATAGGTACATACACCATGCACTCTTCCCGATATATGTCTCTCAAGTGTCACACTGTTATGGCTAGTGATTACTGCTGCCAATCACCTTGCACACAGATAAAAATCCAGGTGAAGTATGACAGTAGCATACTCACATAACATCAGTGCAGGATACCCCTTCTTTGTCAGATATGTAACCCTGACATGTACAAGCCTCCCTAGTAATGTAGCCATAGTTGTCCCAGTCTGCCCCATACCATTCCAGGCTGACAGTTTAACCGGTATGTATGTGCTACAGAAGCTATGGGCCATAGGTAGATGTAAAGTGAGGGCAGACCTGTAGATTACTGAGTAGTATGGTTGTGAAAAATAAAAGCCTATACAGTTGTTAATGGACTTTTTTCTCTCCCCTACCCCTCATTTGCATCACTAATTATTATACGTATAGTATGGGTATGTTTTTCTCAAAACTTAATGTTGGGACTTCTGTTTTATTATAAAACTGATAAAGAAACCGCAAAACTCCAGGAAACACCCGCCGAAACTTTATTATAAAACATTAACAGATTTAACAGATTGAGCGCTTTCTTCCCTTAACAGGGATTTCATCAGAATCTGCCATTTTTAAAAATTATCCCCCTTAAATACCTTTCCTAATAAAGTGATGTCATCAATTAAAAACAATCCTACTCATTTAAAGTAGTACTACCATAAAAAAACTTATAGCCTCTAAAAAAACATCTATTGCAATTATATATACAATGTGTTGTTAAAACCAACAGATCATATAAAGTTAAAATATATTTTCCACATTCATGTTTCATGTTCATTATAAGTAACAGGTTGTGCTAAAAATTATTTTGAATGTTCAACTTTTTTACCCAGTATTGGCTTGATAGAAATAATTTAGTTTAAACCAGGTGGTATACTTGCTTGTAATTTAATTTGCCACCTGGTCTCGCTCTCTTCTATGAAATTCCTATAGTTTCCACCTCTTGGATTTTTCTTAACCTTTTCCAATATACAGAAACTGAATTCTTTGCAAGTCTGAGATGTACTAATATGCCTGAATAGGGCATTATTAGTATTTTGAGTACTAATTCGATATACATGTTCGTAAACCCTGTCCCTTAACCTTCTCTCAGTTTTCCCAACATAGAAACTGGGACAGGATTTACACTTTGCCAGGTAAATTATTCCAGTTGTTTGACAATTCCCCTTTTCCGGCCTTATGGTACTTCTTAATAAGTTGTTATTTTTTAACGTCTCATCTTGACAAATAAATCTACATTGAGAACAAGTACCACATCTGACAGTACCAGTCTTGTGTGGGATTACAAATGCTGTTTCAAAATTCTTTTCCAGATTTGGACCAACCTTGTATACAAAATTATGTTTATCCCCTCCCAAACTCCACAGTTTTGGGTTGTTCTTAAGAATGGTCCAATTTTTCATAATAATTTTTTCAACCTCATTTGCCTTCAAGCCAAATGGAATAATCATGGCTCTTTCATAATTTTTATTTCCAACTTCCTTACCACTAAAGTGTCCTTGTAGGACAACCTTATTCCCCAATAATGGTTTGTACTTCTTACCCCACTCACTTTTCACATAGTCAAAATATTCCTCAATAATTTTACCGTGGCCAAAGTGGTTAGAAAAACATTTTATATAGCCCACCTAATCATGAAGGGATTCACATCTAGATCAGGGGGGGTTATCGTGCCTCTTTACTCATCCCTCATCAGGCCCATAATTGAGTATAATGCCCCTTTTGGGATGTACCTTACCAGACACCTGCAGCAACTGGAAATACCCCAGAAGTACCTCAACAAGAGGATCAAAGAGCTCAAACAGATGCCATATGCTGCCCGGTTAAAGATACTCCAGCTCTACTCAGTGGCATACCGTCTGTTCAGAGGCGATCTGTGCCTGACGTATAAAGCCATGTCCAACCCGGAATTAATGGACATGCTGCACCTCAGAAAATCCAAATCCCATCGAGCTACGCACTCGAGAGACTTGAACCTCAGCACTGAAATAAATAGGACATGCTGGAGGGACAGATTCATAACCCAGAGGCTTCCTTCACTCTGGAATAAAATCCCAGTCCAGGTTAGGCAGAGTCCCTCATTGACTCTCTTCAAGAGGAATCTTGATGAGTGGATGGGAGATCATAGGTTTACCCCAGGTATCACTTCTGTGTCACTGTTAGACAGAGGCACAGTATACTAACCTCGAAAAAGGGCATAGCAAAATAAATTTAAAATGGGTGGCGAAAGCCAAACACATTCTGGCTAGGCTTATAAATGCCCTAGGGCAGATAGCCTAGTATGAACCTATGAACCTATGAACCTATGAACTTAGTGCTTATCACACATGTAAAGGTAATTCTGCTAACTGCTAGGAGTCTTAGCATGAAACTAATGTCATTGCAAGCGTACCTTGTCCTGGAGGATGCTGACATTTGTGCAGTCACTGAAACCTGGTTTGAAGCTGTGGAGGGCACATTAACCTTGCCAGGTTACTATCCTACCATACTTTTAGACCCCAAATGGAGGGCTGAAAAGCCAAAGGCGGTGGAGTTTTAAACTTTATCATACACATACACACCTCTAGGCTGGCCAAACAGTATGATGCATGGAACACATTCCAAGTCCAGTTAACTGTTGACAAAACACCTATTCAAATCATAGCTAGCTACAGACCTCCAATTATGACTCAGGATACCCACTACACCTATCTGGACTTGCTTGAATCTGTCAAGATTCAACCCTCTACCCTACTCCTGAGTGACTTTAATGACCCAACCATAGTGTGCATGACCTATTTTACCTGAACATGAATGCACAGAGTTTCCTTGGCTTTGTCAATGCCAATGCACTAGATCAGCTGGTCAACACCCCTACGACAGGTGGAAATATCCTGTACCTGGTCCTAACCAACATGAGTAGCCACTGTAGCACTCCTACAGTGTCACCCTCCTTGGTAAGATCTGACAAAATAGCCATCACTTTTGAGGTCACCATCTCCCCTGCCCCGCCCCCCCATCAGTGTCAAACAAAAAACACTTTCTAAAAGTGACTATAAATCTCTTCAGAGCAGGTATAAGTAGATTTATAGCCACCATCTCATCAGTTGGAACTAGCAGCAGTGTCCAAGCCTAAACCAGACCATAAACTAGATCAGACCATAAACTAATCACTCTGGATGTCCACACCCCACCACCACCCCCAACTAAGGAAACCACAGTAAAAACTTTTCTAAAGCAAACTTCACCTGACTTAAGACAGAGGAGGTAAGTTTCTCAGCCCCCACACTAAAGGGTAATGCTTCCCAAGATGCAGAAACCTTTACAAATGCACCCTATGAGCACCTACAAGAATGCATGGATTGTGCCATCCCTAGCAAAACTAAGACTCACTCCTCTAAGAGAAGGAAACTAGTCTGGTGGACCCCTGCCATAAACAGGCTATACAATAGAAGGAGGAAACTAGTTCAGAAAAAAAGGAAATCCCAAGAAGGAAAGACATCCCTGATCAGTATCAGTAAGAAACTAAGGTCCCTCATAAAGTCATCCAAGGCTAACTTCGAAAGAAAAATATCCAAGGATTCAAAAGATAACCACAGAGCCTTCTTTAGCTATGTTAAGAATCTAAGTGGCAACTCGCAGATACGCACTGAACTAGTGCAAAATAGCACAAAATATACTGAACCTACTGATATTGCCAACATCCTGACAGATAGATTCAGTGCAAACATCACCCCCCTCTCACCCCCAAAAGGGCCCACAACAATACAGAAAAAGTGTAGTGTCCCAGAAATCATAGATGCACAGGTGAAAATAGCCCTTTCAAAAGCAAAAACACAGCGTCAATGGGGCCAGATGATGTCCCAGGCTGCGTCTTGCATGAACTACAGAACGAACTAACCGCCCAACTAAACACGCTGTTCAACCTCAGCCTCTCCACAGGCTATGTGCCCATAGAATGGCGCACAGCAATGGTTATTCCACTCCACAAAGGAGGGGCCACAACTGACCCTGGTAACTATCGCCGCTTAAGCCTGACTAGCCTGGTTTGCAAGGCTATGGAGCACATCATCATGGAACTCATTAACAAAGACATTGAGAACATCCAAACACTTGACCCCACCCAATTCAGCTTTGTTTAAGGGAAGATCATGCCTACTAAACCTGGTTGACTTCTTCAAGACAGTCACCAAAGCCATAGATGAGGAAAAGGTTGTTCACACAGTCTACCTTGTCCTCGCTAAGGCTTTTGACACCATTCCTCACTCGGGTATTACAGAAACACTCACCAACCTGAACATAAACCCCTATGGCATGAGATAGGCTGCCAATCGGCTTACCGACAGAACTCACATGGTAAGAATAGCAGGCTCCAGGTCCAACTCTATACCAGTCACAAGTGGTGTACTGAAAGGCTCGGTCCTGGGACCCCTACTGTTTGGCATATACTTCTTTGAAGTGCAGGCAAACACAGGAGGACTATGACTAACCAGGTTTGCCAATGACTGCATAATTGACTCTCCATCTGACATGGACATCCTGCAAAAGGGCCTTACTAAGACGGACACCTTGTGTCAAAGTCATGGCCTCAAGCTAGATGCCAAAAAATACATAGTCATCCCGTTTGGGAAAAACAAAACACCCACGAATTTCCACATAGGTTGCAGCCCCCTTAAGACAGAAGAGGTAATAAGAGATCTGGGGACCTAAGCAGAAAGTAATCTCTCCTTTGACAATCATATTACCAAAGTATTTAGGAAATCCTTCTATGTGGCCCATCTAATTACTAAAGGTTTCACATGTAGAAATATAGAGGTTATAGTGCCCCTTTACTCGTCACCCATCAGACCCATCATAGAGTACAATGCCCCATTTGGGATGTACCTCACAAGACACTTCCAATAGCTGGAGAGACCACAAAAGTACCTCACCAAGAGGATTACTGGCCTCAAACATTTGTCCTATGCAGCCCGACTGAAAAAACTCCGGCTGTACTCAGTGGCATATCGCTTACTCAGAGGTGATCTCTGCCTGACTTACAAAGCCATGTCCAACTCAGAATTGATGAACATGCTCCACCTAAAGAAATCCAATTCACTGTGAGCCACACTCTCTAGTGAGCTAAACCTCACCACAACAATAAATAAAACATGTTGGAGGGATAGATTCCTGTCACAAAGACTCCCCATGCTTTGGAACATAATTCCAAACTACATTAGGCAGAATCCTTCACTAACACTCTTTAAGAGAAACCTTGATGAGTGGATGGGTAACAGAAAATACACCCCTGGGATCACTTCATTGGCTCTGCTTGACAGAGGATCAGTTAAGTAATCATTGGGGTGGCAAAAGCTGACACACTCTGGCTAGGCTTATAAATGCCCTCGGGCAGATAGCCTAGTACCTACCTATGAACCCATGAACCACAATACAATATGAGCACCTACACAGATGTATGGACTCAGAAATATCTGATAGGACATCCCCCTCAAGGTAGAGTAAACCTCTGTGGTGGACAGCAGCAATACACAAATCCCATGATAGGTGGAAATAATTGCTGGACAGGGCCAAGAGGGAGCAGGTGCTAATGTGGAAGGAATGTCACTTTTGCCTGAACAAGCAAATAAGGTCACGGGTGAATTACCCTAAGGCTAACTTTGAGTGCAAATTAGACACATCCACCAAGGCTGATCACAAGGCCTTTCTCACATATGTCTGCAGTCTCAGAGGTAACACCCAAATCTGCTGTCTAGTGATGGTCAATAGGACCACATGCACATAATAGATATAGCCAGCCTGCTGCAGACAGGCTAAGTGAAAATATCACCACCTTGTCCCCCCATCAGTTCACATGGACATGCACAGCACCTGCCCCCTCCCTTCATCAGCAGGAAGCAGGTCTGTAATGCCCTCTCAAAGGTAGCAAACTGAAGTCTCCATGGGGCCTGATACCATTCCTGGCTGCATCCTACATGAACTCAGGCATGACCTCTCAGCTCATTTGCACACTGTAGTCAACCAAACCCTGTGCAACAGTGTCATCCCATCTGCACAGAGAACAGCCACTGTTATCCCTCTACACAAAGTTGGAGCAATCCACTAACCCAACCAATCATATGAACATCAGCCTAACTAGCCTGATCTGCAAGGGCATGGAAGGCATTACCAGGTACCTTTTATAGAGGGACATCAACAACCTCAAAATGCTTGAGCCCACACAGTCAGTTATTGTCAAAGGGAGATCAGTCCTGTTAAACTTACTCGACTTCTTTGAAGTGGTTAACAAACACAAGTGCAAGGGTAAGACAGTGCACACTGCCTACCTTCATCTAGCCCAAACCTCTGACAATAATCCCCAGTCAGCCATGATACATAAGCCTACACAGTTAGGCATCAACCTGTATGTTACCAGATGGGTAGCAATCTGGCTCAATGATAGTACCCACTCAGTCAATGTAGTGGAAGTCACCTCTAGTTGTAGACCCTTAAAGAGCGGTGTACTCCAAGGTTTAGTCTGGGGGCCTCTACTGTTTGAGATAAATGTTTCTGAGGTTCAAGACAAAACCAGTGGTCTGTGGCTGACCAGGTTTATAGATGACTGCAAGTTAGCCATTGTATTACATTCCCATACTGATGTGAGCATCCTCCAAGATGACCTTACCCAAATTAATGATGCTGCCAGAAGCATTGCCTCAAACTGAATGCCAGGAGATGCATCATTTTCCCTGTTGTGGTAGATGTCATCCACACTAATTATGGTAGTAATAACAATGTACTAAGCATGCAATCAGATGTGAGGCAACTTGTGCACCAAGGTTGATAGCAACCTGACAGTTTGCCAGCCCACTGGTACCATTGTACAGAAGGCTGTCTACATGGCCCACCTCACAAATAAGGGTATGTCATCCAGGAACCAGGAGGCCACAGCATCCCTGTACTCCACCCTTATCAGCACCATTCTTGATTACAATGGCTCCTTTGGCATGTACCTTGCCAAGCAAATGTAGCAGTTGCAGAGGCCACAGAGGTTCCTGTCCAGGCAAATCCAGGGTCTGCAGCACCTATCTTATACAGATAGGCTGAAAGCCCTGTCCCTCTACTCAGTCTCATACAGACTGTTCATAGGCGAGCTGTGTCTGGCATACAAGGCCATTGCCAAACCAGCCTTGATGGTGTTTCTGCATATCCATAAGACAAACCCCACTCACGCAACCCACACACAAGGCTCTCACATGGTTTATAACATGAATAGTACTTGCTGGCGGGATAGATTAGTGTCCGACATAATACACTGTCTGCAAAATGCACTCCCTCCCCATGTCTAGCAGAGTACCTCTATAGCCCTCATGAAGAAGAAGCTGGATGACTGTATGGGAAACAGAAAAGACACCCCTGTGATCCCACATGTGTCCCAGCTGTAGAGGGGGAGCAGGTGCTGACTTTGAAGGGACATGGGCAAAAGTCTGGGCTAGGCTTATGAGGTCATCTGGACCAATAGTCTAGTATCATCCTATGAACCTATGCACCTAGTACTTTACATGTTTCCTGTATGTATTGCAGACTGTCCTACAATGTTGTCTGAAATGAATCCCTGGGAGTTTGAACTGTGTAGGTACTGCATTGCTAGAGTGTTCTCCTGTTCCTTCATTAGTTATTATCACATATTGTTAAATCTTGTCATTTTGTCTGGTCTGTACAGCAGTAAGTCAGCTCTTACAGTATTTGCAAATGCACTCCAATAGCCTTGGTCTTGGTCACACTTACCATTTTGCTAATAGGCCAATCACACAGTAGGATTTGTCAGCCTTTGTTGAGGTCCTTACAGTAGGTGTTAAAGAGATGGATTGTGGCAGTCAGAACTACTGTAAAGTCTGGGCTGAAGGGCCCACAGGGAACAAAGATGTGCCAGACTTTACCAGGGGAGTGTGTGTGGTGTGTGTGTGTGTGTGTGTGTGTGTGTGTGTGTGTGTGTGTGTGTGTGTGTGTGTGTGTGTGTGTGTGTGTCAGGAAACATTATACTGCAGTGTATTAATTTACATATGTTGTCTTCCCCTCACAGGTGAACATGGGGGTTGGTGTCTCTCCCCCTCACAACCTGTTGTCAGTGTCTTAGCGGACTCTGATGATGGTGGTGGTCATAGTGAGGCACAGGTGAGGTTGTCTGGGCTGAATCTGTGCCATTGATTGGTATCCCACTTTCACCCACAATGTCCCCGCACACAGTCAATATGCCCACACATATCCAGTTCCCAGCAGCCACAGATAATGGACAGTCAGAGGGTGGTGGCATGTAACAGGCTAGTGTAGTGACTATGGCAAATGTGAGTGTAGACACTAGCCATAGCAGGCATAGTCACAGGCAGATGGAAATGGTTGCTCGATGGAGGAATGCTGCCCAACAAGCCCCTGTAAAAAGTGTCACAGCAGGTGTCACCAGACGCATGTTACAGTCCGTCATGGAGACACAGGTGTGTACTGACTGCAACACCAGACAGATGCTCAGGGTCATGAATGCAGCACTTCCTGCCATGCGTGACAACCTCCACGGTATTTGTGGTGCCATACATCATGTTGCTGATGTCATGTATAGATGGTGGGGTGAGACATTGTCACTGCTCGACTATGCAATGTCTGTGCTTGAGCATGTGGTGAGAGTAGGGCATCTGCCATATGGATGGAGGTCAGCAACAAGATCAGCTGAGAGCCCATGTAGCCTTGCACATTCACACTCCCATAGTGGCAGTACCACCAGCACTACCAAAGGGAGGGTGCTGTCCACACCACACTGGTGCAGACCATGTGCATATGGTCCTGGCCAGTCCCGTCAGGGATGCGGATCCAGCAGACAGCATTCACCACTAGGGAGTAGTACTGCATATTGTCTTGGGCTTGATGGTGCCAGTGAGACTCCTGGCAGAATGAGCTCCTGTGTCCTTGGCAGGAGACGGTGATCTGTACATCCTGCCTTGTATAGTCCACAACTGTCCAACACAGCCCTATGTAAGGGAACCACATGACTTGACTGTGTGCATACAAACATACCTACATCCTTATCACAAGTAGGTCACCATCAGACACGCACAGCTCCTCTTCATGGCCCAGTTGAACACCACCCCTTCAGACACATGCACACACACACACACACACACACACACACACACACACACACACACACACACACACACACACACATGATGTCAACCATATGGACCAGCTTAGGCCTCTGGCAAAACCACACCACACCCTGTGCATGTGATGATACCTGTGCCACACCCCTGTTATCCATACCATTGATGCAGGGACATGTTAAGATGGGTCTGATGCACAGGGTGAATATAGTACAGTGTAGAAATGTAATGCTGTGTAAGGTGCTGTCTGCTGGCAATTGTTATGGGTATACATCGAGGTGTATGTACCATTTTAGCCATGATGCATTATTGCTGTTAGTATCGATGACTGACTGTAGTGTCACATACTATATTCTGTTTGTGTTCCAGGTGTCTGTGTGTCTGCAGGATGTCAGCCTGCTGACAGCAACAATGATGACTATGGCAGAGTAGAAACAAAGTGATCTTTTCATAGCCAAGATACAGGTGTATATGTACATGTTTACCAGGTGTGTATATATATGCAACAGTGTGTGAGGGACAATTGGGGTGGACAGTGTGACCTTGCATACATACCCCTTGACAAAGCCAGCTAGCCTCCCTATATGTCACCTTGGTGTTTTGTAGTACCACAGGCTCATACATTCAGAGGAGGTTACTTGAGTACTGGCACTAGGTGCCTCACAATCTTAGCCATTACTTTAACTGCAACAGATTCAATTATTAGCACCTGTTGACCCTGCCATTTCTGTCCCATCCACTCAACCTTGATGCAGTTGATGAAGGTATGCATGGTACTGTGTATGACAGGTTTGGGGTATGCATTCCTGACACAGGCCAGCCTATGTTAGTCTAACCTGACAATCACAAGCATGTGTGTCTGCTATCTCATATGCAAGTCTGGCCTCTCATGCTGGTAGTGCACACAGAGTCATAGTCCTGTACGTGGGGCAGCTGTTGAAGGGCTGAGCACAGCCCCTAACTGCCCAGTCTTACAAATGATAGCACTAGATACATAACACAAATACCACAGAGGTAATGTAGTGTTACAGTGTTTGCCACTACTATTCAAGCGGGTGACAATAGCAGGGGCTGTTAGGATTGCCAATGGTGGGTTCAAATGCCCTTAACATGGTAGAGGCATCTGACACATGCACACGCACACACACACACACACACACACACACACACACACACACACACACACACACACACACACACACACACACACACACACACACACACACACTGCTGCATGGGAACATGCATTGAAATGCACATGCACATAGAGTTGACAATTCTCAGAGTAGATGACCTACCCATCTATTTATATACAATACACAGTGATAAGACCATTGCATGCACCACCGTGGATTTGTGTTAGTAACTGTGTTTGTAAGGTGGATGACATCTGTATGGGCTGAAAATAGGTTGGCAATGGGGGAGTGCACAGTTTGGAAGAGGTACACAAAATGGTATAGCCATCACATACACACAGTAAAGACAGCCACAGGGGATGTGAATACAGAAACACAAACACAGTTGCCAATAGACAAATTAGTAACCCTACATATCCAGTTGTGTGTACTACAGTGCTGCATACACATGACATGATCCACATAGATTATATGTCTGGGACATAACCCACAACCTCTTACAACAAGCAATCTTGGGAATGCCTTCATGGATGGTGGGATAAACCACCAGAAATAGTGACTGGTCTCATCTACTGCTCCTACAAACCTGGACAAGAGATAGAGTAACAGACTTTGTATCAGCATGATGTTTCAGTCAAGTACGATGTCAGATTCTGGCATGCGTGTCACTACAGTAACTGTGACATATTTGGCAATGATATCACATAAATGCTCATTGTTAGGGGACACAGACCATGTACAGGTTGCAAACATCAGTCCTGGGTCCTCTCCTGTTTGGTATCTACTTCTCAGAAGTCCAGGCCAACATGAAGGGACTATGGCTGACAAAGTTCACAGATGATTGCAAGTTGGGAGACATTATTAACTCCCCAAGTGATGCTGACATCCTACAGAAAGGCCTCACTGAGACCAACCACTGGTGTCAGAACCATGGCCTTAAGCTCAATGCTAAAAAATGTGTTGTCATCCCCTTTGGGAAAAGCTCAGTTCCCATGAATTACCACATTGATGGTAGTCCACTGAACACAGAATGGATTATAAGAGATCTGGGAACACAGGTTGACAGCAACCTCTCTTTTAACCACCACATTACCACTGTGGTCAGAAAGTCCTTCTATGTGGCACATCTCATTACTAAGGGTTTTGCAGCCAGGAAGAAAGAGGTCATTGTCTCCCTCTACTCCTCCCTCATTAGGCCAATGATCGAGTACAATGCCCTATTTGGCATGTACCTCACTAGACACCTGCAACAACTGGAGAGGCTGCAAAAGGACCTCACAAAGAGGATCCTAGGCCTTAAACATTTGTCCTATATGGACAGACTCAAAAAACTCCAACTATTCTCTGTCTCATATCGCCTACTTAGAGGTGATCTCTGCTTGACTTACCAAGGCATGTCTGACCCAGCTCTGTTAAAAATGTTACATCTAAAGAAATCCCAATCCCTCAGCACCACATACTCCAGAGACCTCAACCTCATTACCAAAATCAACAGAGCATGCTGGAGGGATAGGTTCATAACCCAGAGACTGCCCATGCTATGGAATAGACTTCCCATACATGTCAAACAGAGCATCTCACTGACATTCTTCAAGAAAAATCTTGATGAGTGGATGGGAAATAGAAAATTCACCCAGGGGATCACTCCAATACCTCTACTCGACAGAGGCACTGGAAACTAAGGTTGCGTTGCACGATGCCATGGTAATCCTATGGGCTAAGCTTGTAAAGGCTCCAGGGACATTAGCCTAGTACACACCTATGAACCTTTGAACCTATCTGGATATTCCCTGTACATCTGTAGAGATGACTGGTATGGGCTGCAGAGTTTAAAATGGTGCATGTGAGGCAGATGCCATTAATGAGCTCTTTATAGTAATGCCATGGGTAGGGGGTCAACAGGCCTTAAAATGGTATAACCTACACACACAACAGCCTTAGAAGATATGCTTTACACACACTACTATAGTTTTCAGTATTGAGATTATAACCCCCCTACTTATCTAATTATTTGTAATATAGCATTATGCAGTTATTGCACATGCTACATACATTAGAGGGCTGATGAGTGTATACAGGTACTTCTAAGGTTAATGACATCAGTAGGCCTTGTAAAGTATGGCAATGGAAGTGTACTGGGTGGCACATGCCTCAAAATGGTATAACCCACACGCCCGGAGGATATGATTCACACCCAAACACAGGGAGAATATGATTCTCACACACATAATACAAAGTTTCCAGTAGTGAATTTAGAACCTCTATTTATCTAGTTATGTGTACTACAGTGTTACACAGTTATCACATGTGCTACAGAGCTTATAGAATTTAACAATGTCCCAAGGTACTTCTATGGTGAATTACGTCAACAGCCGTTGTAAAGTATGGCAATGGGAAATGTACTGGGTGGGAAGGGAATCAAAATACATTACCCTACAAACATACACACACCTTTACACACATATACACACATTCACCAGAACTGAGAGTAGAACCCCTGCCTATCTAATTATTTGTACTACACTGCTTCATAGCTATTGCATGTGCCACAGAGATTATAGAGCTGAGGGCTGTCCAAAGGTACTTCTTAGGGAAATTACATCATCAGGACACCTAAAGTAGGGCACTGGGAAGTGTTGTGGGTGGGAAAGTCCTCAAAATACTTTAGCCTACAAACATACACATTAATAAACACTTTTACAAACACAAAAACACAAAGTCTTTAAATGAAGCAAAAAAATAAAGAAAATAAAATTGTGTCCTATTAAATCAGTGATTCCACATTTGTGTTTTTTTTTTTATTTACTTTTACACACATATTTGCTAGAACTGAGAATAGAACCCCTGCCTGTCTGGTTATTTGTGCTATACTGTTGCATAGTTTTTGCAGGCACCACTGAGCTTTTAGGGCAGAGGGTTGTCCAAAGGTATTTCTAAGGGGAATGACATCAGCAGGACTGTTAAAGTAGGGCACTGGGAAGTATTGCAGGTGGAAAAGTCCTCAAAATACTTTCTCCTTCAAACATACACACTTAAAAACACTTTTATACACACTTTTGCTGGAACTGAGAAAAGAACCCCTGTCTATCTAGTTATCTGCACTATACTGTTATGTAGTTATTGCACATGCCATGGAACTTACAGGGCTGAGGGTTGTCCAAAGGTATTTCTAAGGGGAATGACATCAGCAGGACTGCTAAAGTAGGGCACTGGGAAGTGTTGTGGGTGGGAAAGTCCTCAAAATACTTTATTCTAGAAACATACATGCTTATAAACACTTTTGCACACACACACACACACACACACACACACACACACACACACACACACACACACACACACACACGCACTTACATTTGCCAAAACTGAGATTAGAAGTCCTACCTATCTAGTTATTTGCACTATAGTGTTACACAGTTATCACGTGCACCACAGAGCTTATAGGGCTGAGAAGTGTCCAAAGGTACTTCTAAGGTGAATGACATCAGCAGATCTTGTGAAGTAAGGCAATGGGATGTGTACTGAGTGAGAATGGCCTCTTAATACTTAAATCTGTAGACATGCATACATACAAAGGCAGGTGATGTGATATTACAACCCCCACCTCAGTACTATTACACAATGGAGTTCACCTTCATGCTGGCATGTGTAATTGAATATGACTGGTATGTCACTGTCTACAGCAGCACATCACTCTATGACATTCAGGGTATCCAAGTATGACTCACTCTCTGTGTGTGTCTCCCTGTGTGTCTCTCTCTCTCTATCTCTGTCTCTCTCTTCACCACATCTATGTGTGTGTATGCGTGACATATTGTTATCTGTTGCCCATATTTGTCTATGTATCACATGCAACAGATGCAGATTTGTCACATACAGGCCACCTACAGCTAGCTGAGGGTAATCCTGTCTGATGGGTGTGTGTAGAGACAGTTAAGGTGTATATAGCTGTCTGTATGCAAAGATATATAAGCACAATACAGTTATATATTCTGATGTGGATTCCGACATGGGCTGTAATTCTCTAAGTGTAGGAGCATGCCCAGTATGACCTTCTATAGTAAGAGTAGGACTCCATTCCAAAGATAGTTGTACTCCCATCCAGGGTTTTGTGTGCTACAGCCATACCTCTCAAAAGTAAACAGGAAGTTGCTAGAGTTACAGGGTTTGTTTTAGCAGACATTTTCTGACATATCTGACGTCTGACACTGAAATGTATTGTGTCATTACCTAGTGACAGAAATCCTCAGATCATCACAGTGCTTTACCAGAGGAACACAAGATGTATGATGCACAGACCAATATTATGAGCCAAACTATAGACATTCTTGCCCAATCCGGCCAGTTAAGAGGTGTGGCTACAGCCAATTCACTGATGCAGCTATGTAACAGTCCAAACAGTCCAACACCTTGGTAATATACTGACTGGGGATCTCCTACTTGTGTGGTATTCTTACCTGAAAAGTCATATCCTGGTGTGCCATACCTCTCAACTGTACAGTTTTTTGCAGATTGCCCAGATGATTGTCTAGAGGTTTCATCCAATCTACATGAACTTGTGTTTTTATGGCAAGTTAGTTGCAAATAATTAAAGACTGAAGTCAGAAAATGATGACAGACATTAATGTTTCAGACTTCATAACCTTCAGACAATTCCTGCTAATGCAAAAACCATTATTCTACCAACTTTCTCAGTTTGTAAGAGCAATGTTTAAAACACGTGCCTATCATTGGGCCTTTGTCCCACTTTTATTTATGACCTTGTCCAGATGTCTTGCTATAAGAGGTGGAGAGGTATGGGTGTGGGTACAGAGTGCATTCTACTGCCCATTATATGTGTGGTATATTCCACATAGCACTGTGATTTCCAGGAGTGTCAGTGGCAGAACAGTACAGAGTAATGTGGTTAACCACTGACAGACAGTTGTGAAACGTCTATTTGTCTTTGTGGCTGATTTTCGGTGTATTTCACTTGGTTGCTGTGGCAGTATTTTTCTGTTTCAGTCCATTTCGGGCAACCGAAGGAGTTTTTGAGTTTGTTAATGTGGTTAACCACTGACAGACAGTTGTGTATAAGTTGATAGGTTGATATGACATTAGTAGGCAATTGGCCCTGAAGCCCTTATAACTCATGCAGATGAGAGTGTAGCCCATTAAGACATGTCAGCACCCAGAGCCCGTGTCCAGCAGGGACACAGGTGGAATCACAGGACTGTATTTTCTGTTTCCCATGCACTTATACAGGGAGCACATCACTAGGGATATTGAGGTGCTTGGCATGATGTGGACAGGGAGTGTATTCAACAGACAGGGGAGTGTGTGGGACACGTATCTGTCACACCAACAAGCAGTTCTGATATCACAGACCAGGTTGATTTTGCACCTACAGGTTGATCAGGTGGGCATTGAATTCTAGATGTGTAACAGTCCCATCAAGGCAGGGTCTGGACTGCTTTGTATGCCATACAGGAGTCATGTCTGTGGAGTCTGTATGGAGCAGAGTAGAGGGACAGTGCTATTAGCCTATCTGTGTTTGTGGTCCTGCATTCTTCTGGTGGGGAACCTCTGTGGTCTCTCCAGCTGATGCATGTGCTTTGTGAGGTACATGCCGAAGGGGGCATTGAGCAAAATAATTGGCCTCATAAAGTTAGCATACATGGCTGTTATGACCTCTTTGTCCCTGGATGAGATACCCTTACATTTGAGTTGTCCCATGTATGAAGCTTTCTGTACAATGGAAGCAACATGGTGCTCAGACATCAGGTTGCTATCAACCTGGGTGGCCAACAGCCTTACTACTGATTGTATATGCAGGAAATTGTTGTTAATGTGATACTATTTGGGGACATCAGTCTCCCAGAAGGGGATGATGATGCATTTGCAGGCATTCAACTCAAGGCCATGCTTCTGGCATCAGGCATTTGTTTTGGTGAGACCATCTTGTAGGACGTCCACATCACTTAAGATATTGATGACTGTTCCCAGATTGCAGTCATCTGCCAACTTGGTCAGCCATGGGCCAGTGTTTTTGGCCTGCACCTCAGGGAAGTATATCATGTATACCAGAGGCCCCCAGACCGATCCTTGGGGTATGCCACTCATTACGAGTGTACAATTTGAGCTGGCTACCCCTATTATAATTATGTGGATTCTATCAATGAACCAGTTTGATACCCATTTGCTAACATATGGAGTGCTGCCTAATTGACAGAGTTCATGTACTATTGGCAAGTGGGGAATGGTGTGCAAGGCTTTGGCCAGGTCACATTGGCCAGAGTTCACCATCTTTCCCTCATCCATGCCTTTGTTGGCTGCTTGAGGGAAGTCATCCAGAGTTCACTGACATACATCCCCTGAGGATGGCAGACTGTGTAGGGTAATGTATTTGGATTTTGCCAATGTCCCTGTTAATGTGATCCATGATAATCCATTGCATGGCCTTGCGGATCAGTCTAGTTAGGCTGATGGGTCTTTCATTTCCTGGATCAGTGAACACTCCACCTTGGTGTAAAGGGATGACAGTGGCTGTCCGCCACTCGGCTGTGACATAGACAGTACTCAGGCTTTGGGTGTGTAGGGTGCATAATGATGCTGCCAGTTCATGCCTGGGTTCATGTAGTTTGCAGCCTGTGATGTATTCAGGTCCCGTGCGTGGAGGCTGTCCTCTTGACTTTGAGAGGGCAGTGATGCCCTGTTCCCTAGTGATAAGGGTTTGGTGTTCAGCTACTGGGGATGTCCTGCTTTTTTGATATGGAGGCAGAGTGGAGATATTTCCACTGAATCTGTCAGCCAATGGATTGGCTATATCTACAGCATTTGTGTATGGGGTGTCCTTGACCACCTGTTCTGCACAGATCTGGATCTTCCTTTGGGAATGCAGACATATGTGAGGAAGGCCTTATGATTGTCTGTCTTATATGTGGGCAATTTGGATTCAGAGTTGCCTTTAGTGGATTTCACTGGTGCTCTTATTTGTTTGTTCGGGCTAAGGGGTGATTGCTTTCGATTGTGCACCTGCTCCTTCTCGGTCCTAGACAGCAATGTTATCTTTTTGTTATATAGTTACTTTATTGCAGATGTTGAGGACAGGTTTACTCTCCCTTGCAGATGGTGGTGTTGTCCTGTCAGGTATTCCTGATTTCATGTATCTCTATCTATATACTGGCATAGTAGTTTTGTGTACATTCAGAACTTGGTGCCTGTTCCTTTACTGGGGTAGGTGGCTGTTCAGCTGTTTATACCATCCCTCTCGTGGTTGTGATCAGATTGCGAGACATTTTCCTTTTACCAAGGCTAGAGGTGGGTCAGAAGAGATGTTGATATGACATGTGATCACTTTTCTGTCGGATCTTGCCAGGGAGGATGATACCGTAGGGTTGCTGCAGTGGTCGATTATGTTGGTTACTGCTAAGGCCAACACAGGTATCAGATCTTGTGGGGGTATCGAGTGGCTGTCCTAAGGACTTAGCATTGATACGATGGGGGCATCTCTGTGCATTTCTGTTCTGGCAGAGTTGGATTCCCACTCAATGTTTGGGTAATATACATCAGTAAGAATCAGGGTGATGGGTGGAATCTTGATAGATTTGTACAGTGCCATATATGCGTGGTGGGTGTCCTGAATCAGATATGTTGGTCTGTAGCTACATATAATTTCCTAAGGGATCTTGTCAAAAGTTGACTACACTTAGAGTGTCTCGTGTGTGTTAGACTGTTTGACCAGCCTGGAGGCATGTGTCTATCTAATACATATTTATACTCCACATCCTTTGGCTTTGCTGCCCACATTTTGGGGTCTGGATGTAGGAAAGGATGAGTGATCAGGTAAAGATGGGTGTTTCTCCATGGCTGTGGGCCAGGTTTCTGTGAGTGCACAAATGTCACAATCTTCCAGGGTTACGACTGCATGCAATGAGTGCATTTTCCTGTTTGGACAACTAGAATTCAGTGGCATGGCCTTTAATTTGCATTTTGTTGAATGTTTTATGTTGGTAGTATGGGCCCCATGCTTTTCCCTACAAGGGCACTATGGGGGAGGCAAGACCCTTTGTCAGATGTCTGAAGGCCAAATGAGACAATTCAGGCCATCTCTAGCAAAGCAGTGTGGTCTGTCAATCATATGCTCCCAGGCTGCCAGGCAGTGATCCCCCTGGGATGACACCAGTAAGTGAGCCAAGTGTTAATGACAATCATTTTCTGTTTGTATTGAGCCATCATTCTGGGTGATGGCAGACTGCTGCTTAAAGCTAGGGACATACCTGCATGGGACACATATTCAGCAAGCTGAATCATGTCTGTCTTCCTCTAGTCCAGGAATGTACATCTGACATTGTTCACACTGCCATGGACCAGGCTGGTGTGATACCTGTACCTGTTGTGGGGTAACTTGAGTACATGTGTGATATGGCAGATTATGGCATCTGACAAACAAGTGACCGTGACTTTCCCCTTATCCTGCCTGGTGACAGGCACATCTGTGCGTCTCCCAGTGGAGTCTTCTATGAGTACTATGTTGGGTGTATGGTAAGGCCTTAGTGCTTGCAAGACCCTGATGTGTGGACTATGCATGGTCTGTGGTGTGTAGGTTTGTAGAGTTCTCATGTGTTTTTGCCTCTGAGGTGTCCTTTGTTTGGGTTTTTGTTTTGTTGTGGACCTCCACTTACATGGGTTTGTGTTGCATATTTGCAGGTTATGTTTACTGACTCCATACACTGCATTGCACCTATGTTACTGCACAATATGTTGTGGTGTGCACATTCTCCATGTGTCTGGTCAGTGGTTCCCCTCCCCCTTATGTGTGTCTCTTTTTCCTTCTGTAGTCTAGTCACAGGGTTTGACCACAGTGGCTGCTGTTATGTATTTGTAATTCTGGTGTGAGTGGGGTAAATGCTGTAACATCACACACAAGGTTATGGACTTCACACCTCTGAGTGTATCTATTTAGCAGGTTGTTTATCATTGCACCACTACATTTGCTGTGGTCCTCATATGGTTTGTGTTACTATATCTTATTATGAGGCTACATGTTGGCTTTGCTGTCAAACCATCACAGACTGACATCTGGACAGGCCCATCTATGACAGTCCGACAAAGGCCCACACATGGGGATGGGTGTTAATACTGTTCTGCCAAACATAGACAGTTGGGAGACCAGTATGGTATTTGCTTGCTTTCTCTTATGGGTTTGATGTCTGCTTCTCCATTGTCTGCCATTGATGTTTTGACATGACCCTTTCTTGTTTTGCATATAGTTGTATGATGTTTGCAATGTAAGAACATGCAGGACAGAGATGCAAGCCATACTTGTGCTCCTTCTGTGACAACCTGTCATTCCAGCAGTATGGATGTTGGCCAGTGACATGTTGTATGTATTGACACAGTAAGGTGGCAGCCTTTTATAAACTGGAAGTACATTGACCTTCAGGTACCTGCTGTCCTACTAGGCACCATACCTCCCAACATTTTAGAGCCAGACATCTGGACAAAGCCATAAGTAATTTGGGGACAAAGGCCTAAATATAGGGTTGATTGTTAACTATTAGCCTTACAAACCTAGAAAGGTGATACAATAACAGGTTTTGCATTAGCATGCATTTTCCTAAAGGGTATGACGTCTGAAACTACAATCTGTCATTATTTTCTGACTTTATTCTTTTGTGATTTGCGAATGATTTGGCAGAAAACCACAATTTCATGATAAACAGACTATACATATGATGCAAACCACTGGGCATTCTGCAAAATGTTTGTACAGTTAAGAGGTATGCTAGGCACTGTGTAGGTTACTCTAAGCTATGTACTGTCCATATGTGTGGCCCCCTGTCCCTGACCTGTCCAGCTTTCCTGCAGTGTGTAGAACTCCTACCATAGGTTTAGTTGACATGCATAATAGTTGGCACTGCAGTTCTTGGAACATGGACCCTGTCAACCACAGTACTGTACCTAGGCCACTAAGACACAACAGCCAGGAGTAAGTGCAGGCCACATACTGACAGTATTAACCACACATATACATAGCTCATTGACCCCTGCATATTGTGGATGTGCAACAAGTTATCAAGTTGATTGGGACAGCCCTGGGAATGTGTGCTCTGCTGCTAATACCCTACAAACATTAATGTTACTGCATTTCTATGGGAACCTGGGTGTGGCGGGTACACCTGTCAACTGTACAAATTTTCTCAGATTTGCTGATGTTGGCTTTACATTTTGGTTCCATTTAGCATAGTATTGTGCCTGTCTTAGAGACTACAGGCATATCACTAAAGACCATGGGTTAGATTGTAATGGCAGACATTTGGGTTTCAGACTACTTACCCTTCAGAGCCCTAATGCAACTGCAAGGCCTGCTGTGATATCACTGTGTAAGTCTGTATGGGAATATTTCATCATTGTCCCCATTTGTGGGCATTTGACAGACATTTCTTTATGGTTTTCTATAGTTGACTTGCTGGGTGAGGCTGAGGGGTGAGTATGGGACCTCCACATTGACATCCATGCATGTGACCTATGACCCCCTCAGTTAGGTAACCCCCCCACATATACTGCAGTAAGATTTGTCACTTAGGGGACTACTGAATTCTCTGGGGAAGCCAGTATTGGGCGGACATTTCCTATTGTCCCACATAGCTGTCGGTTGTCTGTTGCTATCCTGGTAGGCCACCCCATTCCCTTGCATGCATGCAGCGATACCATAGCTATGCTGCCAGAACATACTACTCTATTCATTTATTGTTAAGAAGACTGACTTAACTTTTGCCTGTGACAGTTTTGAGGAGAGTGCTTGAGGGCTGGCTGTGTCGGATGCACGCAGTACACAACCTATACATGGTAAGGTACAGGTAGTGTGATGTGTGTGGCATCCATCTTACTGTGTGTGCGAGTCAGAGAGAGGTGTCAGTCCCTGGGTCCCTACAGTGTCAGTGTGTGTGCTATGCATGGCCTCTTTGCCAAGACCTGGGTTTACTGGGCACGCCTCTATCTGCCTCCAGGAGCAGGCTCAGGGGGTTCATCCTCCAAGTCCTCCTGTGCCTGTGGGGACCAAAGTAATGGTGGGTGGCTGTGTGGCCCTTCCCTGTGATGTTCCTGCCACAGCTGTTTACACAGGATCATATTGTGTAGCATGGAACATACTATGAACATGTGTGCACATCTGGCTGGTGAGTACTGCAGGGCTCCACCAGATATGTTGAGGCTGTGGAACCGTGACTTGAACATCCCAAACACACGCTCTACAATGTTTCTGGTTTATGCGTGTGCCACATTATGGTGTTCTTCAGTGGGTATGTGTGCATTTCTAATGGGTATCATCATTCACAGCTCCAGTGAATAGCCAGCATCCCCCACCAGATGGCTATATGGTATGTCACCCCTGGCAAATGCCTGGTACAGCTGTGAGGCATGCCAGATGTGGGAGTCATGATAACTACCAGGGCTGCCAGCACACACATTTATGAAAATGCCCTGGGGATTGCACATGACCTGGCAGTTGGAGTGATACCCCTTGTGGTTGACATAGAGTCTACCCTCTTCACCGGGTGGTGGCTTGATGTGGATGTGAGTGCAATCTATGGCATCCAGTACCTCTGGGTAGTCTGCTACACTGTAGAAGAGATGCGTATTACTAGTCCTCTCCTAAGAGGTGCTGGGGAAATATATGTATTCACTGGCATGTGGTAGCATGGCATCCAGGAACTGGTGGAGTACCCCCAATGCAGATGCCTGTGAAACCCCCTTGATGTCCCAGTAGGTCTTTGGAAAGCACCTGTAGCTAGTATTCTTAAGGCTGCACATACCTTGGTTTCCACAGTGATGGGTTCCTCTCTGCTGGCTCTAGGTCTGAGTTGAGGCCGGCACAGTTTTATGAGTTGCTGAAGTACGTCCCTGTCCACCCTGTAACACTCTAGTATCTCCAGATCATGTAGCCCTTGTTAGGTTACCCTGGGTCTGAACACTCTTCTCCTTCTCCTCGGTCTGGGGTGGTTGTCAGCATTATCCTCCTCACCGCCCTCAACCTCTTGCACATACTGATATATCAAAGAGACAGCAGCCCCTAACATTTTGTCAATTAAAATTTCCAACTGTGTACACCAATGGTGCAGGACTTGTGGGGAAAAATAGACTGAAAGGTGTTTGCATAGTTTATACTGGTGTGCTGCAGATGCTGCCTGTGTGATTGGCTTACTATGATACATTCCACCTGCCAGCTATATTATTTGTACTTGAGTGCCTTTATTCTGTTATTTCCCTTTTTTTTCTTCCCATTTCCAGCCCTTCTAAGCCCTGTGGCATGTCCCAAAAATCCGCTGCTGAAATGCAAACACTTCTGCTATTTCCTTTTGTTTTTTTTTTTTGTTTTTTCACTCTGTTTAAGCCCCATGGCAAACCACACAAACTGTTCTAGCAAGTGTAAACATTGCTGAGCAGAATAGGCCCTCCCCTGGACATGAACACACTCCTCATTTCTTGAAAGAGCTAAGCACAGCTAAGTAGCCTCAGACACACACCCTTTCTTAGCTGTGCTTAGCTGAGTGTAAACAGGAGCTGCAGAGCTCCAATGTGCTTACACCAAGCATGACAGACCCCTTTTTCATGTCAGCTGCTTCTTCTGCTTACACCACCGCATTTTAGCTCCTACATGGTTAGGTGCATGTGGATATTGTCTCTCTTTTTGCTATTCAGTAAATTTAGCTCATTTGCATACCCCACTGCCATTGACCCTATTTACCCCACTACTCCAGAGCCTATGTCCTTATTTACCGCTGTTACCTGTTATTGTTTTGGTTCTGCATGCTACCCACTATAATAGCAAAATTCATTTTTCACATAAAATTGTCTTTTTACATTTTTTTCATTTTCTGAATGATCTCATTTGCACGCCGTTGCGCTCCGCTTAAACGACTGGTTGGCCCAAAAAAAAATAACTTTGATTTTTATAATTTTTAAACAGTTTTGCATGCCAATGGCCATATTTTTGGCCATTGGCATTCCTAATACTCATAATACATGCTTTACTTTGAGCTGTCATACCCCCATTTTGATTTTTGCAGAAATATACATGGTTAGTAACTGAATACATTTCTGCAGCAGACACAGCTCTAACATGGATGCTTGTCTGCTTACTGAATCACTAATTCACCTAATTTGCATGGTTTTCATTAGCAAATGAGGTGATTAGCATTATTCTGTGGTGTCTGTGTCAGAATAGTGCTGAGAGGCTCATGCACACCCCCAGCCTTGTTTACTGGATCACTAGGCAGCTATATTCCATACTATAGCTGCTACCCTATTCAGACATGGAGAATCGCTCCATGTAAACTTTGAATCCCAGCCTCAGTGTAGTTCCCTGGTATCCTGGCCAAATTATCCCTAGGCATATAAATACTACTTCTGGTCTCCCCTGAAAAGAGACTAATACCTTGTGGGACTAATCCGGTTTACAAGTGATAAAAAAATACAGTTAAATATAAAATAACAAACTGCAGAGTTTCTAACAATAAATGACAGTCATATGTAACAAAATTATCTGATAAAAAAAAAAAAAAAACAAGTAGTCTGTACAACACAAAATGTGCCACAAATACGTATGACCAAATAAACTAAAAAATCTGTTTTGCAAGCTACAAAAATATTAATGCTGCATGTTTTATCAGTGTTAACTATAGTGAAAAAAATGTGCTTCTTAACACATGCTACTACAAGGAACAGGAAACATGCTATGATCAGCCCACCATTGTGCAAACAGTCAAGGGCAATCCCCTCTGGTAACTAAACCCCTTTGTGAAAAAAAAGGGTGTCCCAAGGTTCTGTTGAAATGACACAAGTTAGGAATAATAGGGCCTGGTATACTATCAGCTTTTTCCAGCACATTAAAACCTACACAGGAATTGCTCACATGTGAAATAGGGGCAAAAAGGTTCTTAAACTGCCACTTTTTGTCTGCTTCAAACTAGGTATCTACCCAGAAAGGACACAGCTGAAATCAGGTCTATAGATTGTTTCTCCCTACTAGATTCTAATAACTCCTAACAATTTGGCTATTTAGACGCTTACCCTGCAATCATTAGCCTGGGGGGTTCTAGCCAGCTTCGTTCGCTATGCTCACTTCACTCCCATCCCTGCCCCCTATTCCCTTCCACCCCGAGTACCTTTACATTTATTCTTAGCCTTAACCCCATCCCTAATTACCACCAATTAGGCTACACCACTAGTCACTCCCTCCCCCTACATCCATCACAATCATGCTACTACCTAATATAATAACAATCCTAACCTGCATAGTTCTAGCTCACATTACATCCTACCAAGTCTCCACAGTCACATGCCCCAACAACTTCCACTGTACTCTCTCAACACCCTCCCTCAAACATTTGCACTATAACTACACAACCCCTGCCACCAAAAACATCCTCTCAATACACACACTCCATTACCAAACACCTAACACACTCAAAAATAAAATATCCCTAAGATACCATAAGCAATTTACTATGTATATAAAATGGGTCTATATTACATCAACGAACATTTAAATGTTCGAATCTCTAAAAGTCAACCTTTAGAGATCGAACGTTTAAATGTTTGAAAATGTAATAAAAACAAAATAAAGAAAACAAAAATGAAGAAAAGGGTTTTAGCAGGGGGACAAGCCCCCCTGCACCCCCCACACCCCCGCTACTTAAATATACCAACTCTGAGATCGCACATCAGTGCACTACAGTGCGGGAATGGGAAATTTCCCCTTCACTACACTGTAGCTCGATCTTGGAGTTGGTATATTTAAGTAGAGGGATGTGGGGGGGGTGCAGCCCCCCACGTGGGGGTTGCAGGGGGGCTTCCCCCCTTAATACCCCCTTTGGTTTATGTATTTATTACTTATTATTTTTTTATTTTTAAAGATTTTCGAACACGTAAATGTTCGATCTATAATGGTCGACCTTTACAGATTCGAACATTTACGTGTTCATTGATCTAATATAGACCCTATAAAACATATACTAAACATCCTCTATAAACTAGCCCTTGCTGGAGACATCCATCCAAACCCTGGTCCTCCCAAATCCAACGCAACCCCAAACCCTAGTCCAAGCAACCCCCCACAACTAAACTCAACTCCTAGCCAACAAAAAACAAACAACAGACCTACTTATAATGTCCCTAAACATCAAAAGCATATGCAATAAAATCCAAGAACTACATGCCAGCATAAGCATATATTCCCCAGATATTCTCATCCTAACTGAAACCTGACTCAAACCTCACATCAAAAGTGAGGAAATACTTCCACCTGAATACAATATCCTTCGCATAGACAGATTGTCCAAAAAAGGAGGTGGTGTAGCATTGATATTCAAACACCACCTCGATATTCAACTCCTGACCACATCTGCCACCTCACCACAACAATGAAGAAATCATTTATGCCAATCTCAAACTAAACCCAGACAAAACAATCAATATCATAAGATGTTATTTCCTACCAGAGCAAAATATTACACCCCTAGAAAATCTCTTGAGTTGGGATATTCTATCTCTACCCAAGGAAACCATCATTCTCGGCAACTTTAACATCAACTGGCTATCCTGTAATAATCTCCCAACCATTCACCTTAATCTCCATGCGTTCACTCAACTCATCCAATCCCCTACCCAAATCAACAAAAACCCTAACAATCATACCTTACTTGACTGGATCCTAGTCAACAAAGCCCCTCACTCTTACCTAACAGGCTGCTTACCTGACAGTCTTAGTGACCACTCCCCCACTATCCTAATTCAGCACCACACAAACAGTCTCAAGCACATTATCCACAGGAAAATACGGAAAAAGTCCAACTTCAACCCCAACTCCTTCATCTCCTCCCTCCAAAAAATTAAGTGGTCACCACTAAAATACCTCAACCTAGATTAGGCTGTCCATTTCTTCAACAGTACCTTCCTCTCCATCCTAAACACCCATGCTCCTGTAAGACATGCCAAAGTCAGATCTAGGCATGCCTCGTGGTTACAAAAGACCACCAGAACCCTAATGAAATTCAAAGATAAGGCCTGGGAGCACTGGTGACTAACAAAAAATAACTCAGATAGGCAATCATTCCTTGAACTGCGCAATAAAGCTAAAAAGCAAATAAAATTAGACAAATCCCTCTACTATAAATCCACCCTAAACTCTACCAACCACAACCCTAAGCAATTCCGGTCCACTATTAACACTATCCTCCACACAGGGAAGGTTGATACCCACCAGCCGTCCATTCCCCCCTCTTCCAGCAGCATTGCTGAATACTTCAACAAACGCTTCGCTGAAACTATAATATCTCTAAACAAACAACACTTCCCTGCAACAGCTCCCCAACTCCTAACCCTAAACCCCCCACTCCTCTTTTCTTCTTCACCTCAGTACCTACCTCCAACATAAAAAGACTATTGTCAAAACTTAAACCCACCAAACTCGCAGCTGACAACCTCCCCTCTAAATACTTGAAAATTGCAGCTGATACACTAGCCTACCCAATTTCATTTCTAATCAACCATTCCATAACAGAAGGCTATGTTCCCTCGATATGGAAAATATCACACATCATTCCCCTCCACAAAGGTACCCCCTCCACCAACCTCTCCAAATACTGCCCCATTGCTATCCTCTCCCCTCTCTCCAAGATTCTTGAAAAATGTATCAACACCCAGGTCTCCAATTACCTCCTAGCTAATAATTTCCTCTCCAAAACTCAACATGGTTTCAGGCCATATCACAGCACTACCTCCGCTCTGCTCTCCTTCACCAACACTATACTTCATTACAAAAATAATGGCCTCTTCTCTACTGCCTTATTTTTAGATCTGTCAAAGGTCTTTGACATGGTATCTCATGAGCTACTACTATCTACTCTCCCCAACCTCTCTTTCTCACAATCAGCCTGCAACTGGTTCCACAATTATCTACATGGATGCCAGCAATCAGTAATCTGGGACGGTAACCTATCACCTCACCTCCCAGTTACTCTCAGAGTTCTTCAAGGGTCTATCCTTGGCCCTCTGCTATTCTCACTTTTCACTAACAACCTACATACTGCCACCACACAAGCATCTCTTATACAGTACACAGATGAATCTACTCTCATCTGCTCTGCCCCCACTCTACCAGAACTACAACAAACCAAACTGGAATCATTCTCTTCTGTAGAAAGCTGGCTATCCAATGTTCATCTCCTACTCAACCCAAGTAAGACAAAACTTCTCCTGTTCCAACCTTCCAAAGCCACTCAAAACATCCCACACTTCAACATTCTCGCCAAAGACAATACCATCATCTCTCCATCAGAACACACAAAATCACTCAGTGTGGAAATAGACAACAAACTTAGATTTGACACCCACATATCTCTCACAATAAAAAAAAGTTCACAAGAAACTTGGTGCATTATATCGAAGCTGCCAATTCCTAATCAAGGCGGCTAGAATCTCCATAGCCAATTCCCAGCTAATCTCCACCCAACTCTATGCATCCCCCATACTTACCAACCTTAGATAGATAGACCTACACAAGCTGTATGCTTGTCACAACAAAATTGCTAAATTTGCCACTGGAACCTCCTACTGCAGCCATCATTGTATCTCCCTTAAAGAACTAAACTGGTTAGTACTCCCACAACTCCTTCACTTTAATCAGTTCACCCTTGCTGATAAACTTATTAACCTCCCCCACAACATCCCTTCCCTTCAAACCCTTCTCCAACACTGTCACTCCACTAGGCCCCTAAGATCAAGCAACAAAAATCAACTCACTGTTATCAAACCCAAAAACTCAGCAGGAGAAGCCATATTTTCATGTACCATATCTAAACTTTGGAACAATCTTTCACCCTCTATAACTGCTCTACCTTCCAGCAGCCGTTTCAAGACTGCGCTCAAATTCCATTTAAATTTGCACTTGCTTTGTCCTTGTTCTAATCCAGACTAACACCCCCATCCTTACCCCCCCAACTAGACTTTTAACCCAACTATACTACCGCCACTACCAACCACAGTCATAATTAGCTAGTTGTCTTTACATACTTTAAAATCTTGTCTGACAACTTTTTTACTAATATTATAAACAACAAGAAACTATCCTAACTTGCAAAATTTACTATATATACTGTTGATAATCAATATCTTGTTATTGTATTAAAGCCAACAACCTGCAATGTTGTTTACTATTGCTGCAACTTTGTATCTCTATTTATCATGTACATGATGTGGAGCTTTTCTCCCCAGGCATCTGCTGAAAAAGGACCTGTGTCCAATCGGAATTTCCTGGTAAACAAATGTAAATAAAATAAAATAAATAAAATTGATCATCTTTCTAATATTAAAAATGTTGATTCCTTAAGTGGTTACAAACCTGAATGAATTAGAGTTAAGGTTATTGGAAGATGACTGCAAAGATTGTTGCAATAAAGTACTTTTTTTTTTTTTTAAATACAAGCATGACATCCAGCTTCTCCATCCTTATGTGTCATATAACCCCTCTGCTTTCCATAACTGAAGCACATCTATCAAAGTCAGTATCATCACTATCAATTCTATGAGCTGTAAGGAGCAATGAAAAGAGGATGCTATCAGAAATGAAAGCACCAAATGTTTAGTGAAAGGTTTCTAATAAAGGGTAGTTCTTAATCTATCATCATTCATTTTATGGACATACTTACCCAAGGAATCCATACTTTGGAAAATGTTTCTGATGGTAAACCTCTTACCAAAGCTGATCCTCTTTAAATAGTCAGTAAGCCTATAGAACTGGTCAACATTTCCATTCTGTAAAAGCCAACCATCTTTGAGAAAATGATGGTATATATTCATCCAGGTTAAAATCTGTTTGAAGAATTATGAATAACAGTTCCTGCAAGAAATCCCATATATAAGTCAACATAGATTTCTAAAAAAAGTAGTACCCACTGCAGTTCCACATGAATGCAAATAACAATAATCTCCAAAATGGAACACGTTTTTAGTACCATTTGTAGTAAATGTAAAATACATTCAGTAAAATCCATAGAGATTAATCCAGAAGTAATAAGCCAGTATTCTATGTCCTAAAGCCAGCACTGTGGAGAATGTAAGTGTACAGACCCTCAACATCTAATATGTCTAATATGTATGCATATGGTTCAGACTCCATCTCTACCTGCTCAGTTAAATTTTAAAAAATGGGGCGTACTCTTGTGCTCTTACCAAATTCAATATGGTCATTAAACAGTACTCTAAATACTCAGACAGTGGTTCAGTTAATGATCTACAACCAGAAATTATGGGTCTAGCCAGTAATGGGACAGTTTGCAGTGTTCTACAAGAGTAATGAATGCCTTGGCAGTGGGAAAATTGTACGACTGGGTCCCTCAATATACACCTTGCAGCAAGGAAACCAGCAAAACCTGGCAACCAGTGTATCAGCTAAGACTGAATATAACTTAAAACCAACAACTGGATGCAGCTAGTGGTCAAAACTTAAAGTAAAGCACTGGTCTTAAAAGGTTCCACATGCAAAAGAAAAAATAAATTTTTATGAGTGACACAGCTTTCATCAATGGATGCTTTAAGTAATGTGGTCTGTAATTAACTTGTAAAGTCTTGCCAAAAAGGCATAGCAGTTACACTTATTTATCTGTTGGCCTGTGTGTAACATCTGCTAGAAAGCTGTGAAATTTAAATTATGTGACAATTACATTTATTTATTACAATGCTTAAGTCCCAGCAGTTAACTGAGTTAAACACAGTAAAAGAACAATCTAGACTGATAGTAATAACTAAACAAGCAAAGCTGTGATGCTTAAAATGCAGTCAGAATTATGGTTACTCTGGCCTTGTGTATATCTGTCTTATTTATCACCTTGCATGACATCTGTAGTTCAACAAATAAGGGACGTTTTAGAGGACTTTTATCTTCACATCTTTTGATACCAACCTCAGATTTACAAAAATGCAAGATATAATAGGCCTCTAATTTGATATGATTCATCTAGTAAGACTGATACTTGTATAAGTGCAGAAACAAGCTGCTAGAACGTATTACTGCTGCTCTGCATTTAGTAATGGCAATACTTTTTTGCATCAGCAGCAGAAATAATGTATTTAGTAAGTTACTTTAAAACTGTTAGTGGGAGACTTTGATTTTTATACTTTTAGCTTTTCGAGATGATTTATTTTATTCAAGACTTGACAGTGATATTTTAGGGGTGGGAGGTTGGCATAATGGTTAAGGTGTTTACTTTTCAGACACAAAGTGCAGGGTTTGATTCTTACATGGGATAATTGACTAGGCTTAAAATTACCCACAAGGACAGCTAGCCTAGTACTAATCTATAAACCTATAGATTTATGCATTTTCGAGAGACAGTAACAATTTTATGTGTTAGGATGATACATTATTAACTGATTTTAATGCATGTGCCAATAATACACTGTGCAAAGTCTTATATAAGAAGGCATTAAATACAAGTTTGAATTTCCAGATGGCGTCAATATCCAGCTTCAGGTAAAGCCTTTTTTTGATTAGCTGTCTAAATGCATCTTGGATGTAGTCCCATCTGGTTCAGATGACCACTGCTCCATTTTTGTCAGTCTGAGTGATAACTGGATCATATCTACCTATGTAGAAGATTCTCTAAGATGGAGATGTGTACTAATTGGTTCTCTGAGAGAACAGCTGATGCATACAAAAGACTACCAAACTACACTAAATCAAGCACTTGTTTAGATATTTTTAAGAACAGCTTGGACACTTATTATTGGAACAACTGTTTTGGAATATTGGCAGGCTAGAAGGGCATTAATGTCCATCCCTGAAATATGTGTATGCATGTATGTATGGTATGTACACACCCCCAGATTAAATTCAAAGCATGCCTCTGTTCAAATGTTACATTTGGAGGGAAAATGCATTTCTGTTTTCAGTACAATTCATTTAATAATAATGGCTCAAAAATCTTAACTTGCATGGCACTAAGGTGGCTAGTGTGAAAATGATTTAAATTTAATTCCTCTGCCCCTCTGATTTCAGTGATGCTGTAATTTGCTCTTACCTATGTCTTACTGTGCTGTCTGAGTTGTACTCTAGTTTTTTTAAGTAGTTTGAAACCATTCGTGTGCACTGGTATGTTTACTCTGATGAAGTTGCTTGACTTCACCGTTTGTCTGTAGCTGCAACTGGAGCATCTAGTTTAATTTTAGATCTCTGTAGTTAAGAATGGGGAACATCCTTTACTCTGTATAATTGGTAATGATCCTCCTATCCAGGAAGGAGTCCAACATTCCAATTGCAAACATATCCATTATTTATCTGCTTAAAGTACTAAATTAAATATTTTTCTGTATCTGGGTTGACTAGAAGGCTACTATAATAAAGTTCTGGAGTTCTGTCATTGTAATTATAGACTATCTGTGTTAGGAGACACAGAAGTACATCAAAGTCACTTAATATTTTAACACTGAAGCAAAAAACAACACTTTTTTATCAGTGTTTAACTTCACGATACTATGTCTTGTACATGGCTAATATGACTGTTAAAACATACACACGTTCACAGATGCACACAAACATTAACATAAACTCAGACAGACATATGCTTAAACACACACACACAAACACACACACACACACACACACACACACACACACACACACACACACACACACACACACACTAGTACATACATATATGCACAGAAAGCAAAAACAAAAAAAATGATGCATTCAGAAGACACTAAACCATAAAATCCATTACTAAAAAAAGAGTGGTCACATAAAAACCAGCAAATACAATAAACTTTTCACAGAATTCAAATGTTCAAGAAAGGCATAATTTCCTGAGTCATTTATATTGCTTAGAATAGAATAAACATTAAAACAAAGAGAAAAATAAAGTTGCTTTGAATGAATTTTTTTCACTTTTCTTTTAAAGGAGAATATGGGCATGCAGACATCTACCTAGTCTGTTTGTGATTATCAAAACAAGTAGAGAGTACAGCATGGCATAGGCCAACTAGGCGGCATCGGCCACTCTAGCAGGGGCACCTTCCCAGTATTTATTTGGTGTAGGTAGACCAGGATGGGGGCACCAGGTGTTGTGGTGGGGGCACCGGGGAGCCCTTTTGCCTAGGGCACCATTTGACCTAAGGCCTCTCCAAGTGAATTTGGGCATAGGCTGTGAAATATCTAGGCTACTTCATTTGCTTTATTATCTTAAGAGTACAGTGACACATCCATTTGATTCTGAAATGTTCAAGGATTACAGATTATCCATTCTAGGACTGTTGTACTATAGCTTTCTAAATCTCCTCCTGCTAATCAGAGGATGCTTGTGATGAGATGCAAGTTAATCCAATAAAGATGCTGGTATGCTGGAGGAGTCTGAAGTATTAGATACAATTTGAGTTATTTCAGCTGCATTGAGATGTTTGTTTACAACTAATAGTGCAAAATGATAAAGGAATTTTACAAATAAGCATTTCTGAGATGCAGTGAGTATTCACTCTGCTGCTGGGGAGAAACATTTGCTCAGAGTGTTTATGCTTAAAAATGACATATTGTTTAATGGATGTTTTCTGACCAAGGTGAATGCATTATGCAACACTAAAGGAGACAAAGTAAATGAATGTGCTCCATTCTCAAATTGCTTATTTATCTATATTTGTAAGAGACAGCCAATCAAAAAAATCATCCTTTTTATTCCTTCAGAATCTCAGTGTTAACGTTTTACATTGTGCATGATGCCTCTTAACTTTGCTTTTTCATTTTCATAATCCTAGAATGAGTCTGTAATGAACTTAGCTAATGGAAACAATTTTATATCTGGTGACAAAAGGTACTGAAATAATTAAGATGCAAACTACATGCACTTTAAGAAGTGCAAATCATTACTAGAAATATTTTTATAATTTATGATTCTATTTGCTTTAGCTCTTTTGTAATAAAGTTGAAATAAGAACTACAAAATCATTTAACATCAGAATTTTATCTGGAAAATGTCATAAATGTTTCTGTATTGCATGATTATTCTTCTTTTGTTAATCATATGGTCTGACTTTTTCATTGTATATTCCAGTGTGAAAGTTGATATGCACTTAATAGCTATTAAATCTCAAAAGAAAGATCTTCTAGTTCTCATTTCCACTTTGCGTGGTCATTACTTAGATGAAGTCCTTAGAGGAAATCCATCTTTCATTTTATGTCATTTTTTTTATCTTCATGTTAGACTTATCAATCATAGATGAAACACATCATTTCCAATTCATGCCGCTCAAATTCTGACATCATTACACTAATTAATAAGTCACAATGAACTAAATAAAATGCAACTGCTTTTCAGAAGGGAAAATGTGAATTAAGCTGTACTGTTAAAGAAAATATAAGCAATTGTTAGAAGGTGAATGTGAAGGAAGTTACAGAAGTCCTCATTAACCTAATTCAAAATATCCCTAAGGAAATATCTAAAAAGCACTGGATGTGTCCATGCACAAACCCTGACTAACCCCACTCAAACAAAAACTATATATGATAACCTAGCTATAAGTATAAAACTCTGATCCTTAAAATGGTCAGAATAAATTTGTCTCTCACCTGCCGGTAAGATTTGAAATAAGGTTGATAGCATATATGTTAGCCACCTTAAGGCTATGTGTGTCCTCCTTTCAGATACAATCTCTAACTATCTCCTCCTCAACCACCTTAAGGCTAAATGTTTCCCCTTCTCAGATGTAATATCCAACTATTTTCTCCTTACCTATTAACTTCCATCCATTTCCTGTCTGTACTTCAGAAAAACATGTAATTGTGTGTATATAGCATTAAACAAATATTTATGTTATTAAAATACAAAATAAGAATTTCACTGTAATTGGACTTGTTTATGTATATTTGGAGCTTTTCTCCTCAGGCCTCCACTGAAAATGGACATTTATCCAGTCAGACTTTCCCAGTTAACAAATATAAAATAAAATAAATAAATAAATTATACAGTCTTTTCAATAAAGATGCAGCAAATTTACAAGGGGACAGATTCTGGAGGGGATTCCAGAAAGTCTTTCACTACACTAAACCAACTTTTATTGAATAATTTAAGAGGTGATATAATGTTTTTAGAGTAATTAAAAGACTATGAAGATGATAAACTAATTCAGTATATATAAGCTGCATAACAGAAGGAAGAAAAATCATGGCAAAAATTAGAAGATGTACCACCTAGCAGGATAAAAGCAGTCCCGACAAACTAAATAACATCTTGGAGGATAAATAGAGTCAAACAAAACCAAGCTTGAGAAAAATTTGGCCTCCCAGGCCAAGGACAGTCACAAAGTATTATTTAGATATATCTGCAACGTCAAAGGCAAAACAAAATTGTGTCTGTAGCTCATTGTTAATGGACCCACCTATACTGAACCAGAAGATATACCAAACCTACTTTCCAACAAATTTAGCTGCAGCTTTACACCTCTCTCCCTCTCAACCTCCCCTCTGGAAAAAAAACTCAGCAAATATAACTCCCCCTGCTATCACTGGGGAACAGGTCCTTTGTGCTGTCTCTAAGGCGAAGAACACAGCATCAGTGGGCCCGTCAGTATCTCAGGATTTCTTCTAAATATCATGAAACATGGCCTATCAGGCAATCTGGAATTGCTATTCAGCTGTAGTCCCAAACAGGCTTTGTGCCTCATGAATGGAGATCAGCAACAGTCAACCCTCTGCACAAAGGTGGGCAATCTACAGACCCTGGAAACTATAGACCCATAAGTCTCACTAATCCCATATGCAAAGCTATTGAAAGAATTATTATGGACATTATCAATAATGACATAGCAAACTTCTGGACTCTGAACCCCACCAGTTTGATTTCATCAAGGGAAGGTCATGTCTACTCAGCCTTGAGGACTTCTTTGAGAAGGTTACCAAAGCAATGGATGAGGGCAAAACAGTTCACACTGGCTAGCTTGACCTGGCTAAGGCATTTGATACAATACCTTACTAGATTATTGTTGACAAACTCAAGAGGTTAGGTATAAACACTTATATCACCCAGTGGATAGCCAACACGCTGACAGATAAGACACAGGAAGTTAAAATTAGCAAGTCAACCTTTACAAAGAGGCCAGTCACAAGTGGATTCCCTCAGGGATTCATCTTGGGACTACTCCTTTTTGGCATTTACTTCTTTGAAGTCAAGACCAATGTCAATGGCCTCTGTGTGACTAAATTTGTAGATGATTGAAAATTAGGAGAAGTCATAGAAACCCCCATCAATGCAAATGCTCTCCAGAAAAGGCTAACACGGGCAAACAGCTAGTGTCAGAGCCTTGCACTAGACCTAAATGTCAAGAAATGTATAATAATATCCTTCAGGAAGTCATCTTCCCCTAGTATCATATCTATCAACCTCTTACAGCAAGAAATATGGACAGAGTTTAAAATAATGGGAGGACAAAAGCCCAAAAATAGGGACGGATTTTAAATATTGTTCTTAACATGCATTTTATGAAGGATATGAACTGTGAAACTCAAAAGCCTTACATTATTTAGTGACTAATCCTCAGTCATTTGCCAGAAAGACGCAGATTTTATGAGGAACAGACCAAAAATATGAGGCAAAAATCTGGATATTCTGCAAAAATCTGGACAGTTGAGAGCTATGCCTAGTATCTATTTTACTGACAACACACCCCTAAGAGTTGATCCAGTAGTCAGGGACTTGGGGCCACATATAGACAATAATCTAGGGTTTGACAATCATGTGCCTACAGTAGTGAGGAACTCATTCCATGATGTGCAAATTATAAACGAAGGTAGGGTATCTAGTTCCAAGAAGGTCATTGTTCACTCTATTCAGCAATCATCAGACCTATCATTTTGCACAATGCCCCGTTGGTATTTTTGTAACCAGACACATCCAATAATTGGAACATCCACAAAGGTTCCTTACATTAAAGGAATACAGGGCATAAATAACATGCTACTATGCAGACCACCTCAAGGCCATATCCCTGTATTTTGTGTCCTACAGGCTGTTGAGAGGAGATCTATGCCTGGTGTACAAGGCATTTTCAGATCCTACCCTGATTGATCTCCTGCATATCCGCAAAACAAGAAGCACCAGGATATCCTATCCTAAAGACTTAAACCTTGTTTGTGATATAAATAGGACCTGCTGGCAATACAGGTATGTATCCAAGAGAGTATATCTTCTCCGGTACAGGCTGCCCATCCAAGTGAAGCAGAGTTCCTCCCTAACCCAATTCAAGTGTAAGTTGGACAATTAAATAGGGAACAGGAAGTTCATCCCTGGTTTGGCACCTATGTCAATAATGGACACAGGAAGCCTATAAATGATTCATCTTCTCCCATGCCCCTGCTTGTAAATAATTCATCTCCCAAGCCCCTGCTTACACTTATCTAGGTACCAGAATTTGTCAGTGGTTTGGGATGAATGGCTGGGCTTAAAAATGCCCTTGTGGTCATTAGCCTGTTAGAACCTATGACTATATATTGGCTTTGCTTACATTTTAGTTACTCACACATCCACACACACATATAGATAAAAGCACAGACAAATACTTATAAATCTATATAGTTATATCCATCTATCTATCTATATATAGAGTGAAGGGGGAATTATAGAGAAAATAAACCATCCTCTGTCTGAAATTATAGTGATTCATTTTTCTCCAGGCTTCATTGCAACTCTTTAATTACAAAGTTATGTGTAAAGTTTGTAATAGACTGTTATATGTCTGGCAAAAAGTTTTGTGGAATATGGTATAATTTGCAAAAGTGCTATCAATGTGTTTTTTTTGTCATTCATTATTAAACTGATGTTAGCAACCACATCATCCTTATTTTTTGAGGGAGTCAAATGAAATGCAGAACAGAGAGATAATGTAATGTACCGCATGCATTTAATTTGTGATGCACACTTTGCCAAGGAATATCTATAAATGTAGTCCTCCCACACATCTTACTGTGTCCCTGATGTACAATGCCTTTTATGGCTCTCTTAAAGGAAGCTGTGTGATATATGACACTGTCCCACTGTCTGTGGGATGAATGTTTTCACTTGCTTTTACTGGTTGTGACCACTGTACTGACATGAATTCATTCTTGCAAATTACCTAAATGCCCAGCACATTGTCCTTTTTTTGAAATCCAAAACAGTGATCTATATTAGTAACCCATCCCTGCACATTCATAACCCCAAGTCTTTTCACTGCATTCAGAACACACACACTCACAGGCGACATATATTAACTAGGCAGGTACGTGCCAGGGCAAGAGTTTGAGCATAGACTAGAGTTGCACGTCTGAATCTCAGGTTGTTCAACTGTAAAAAGATATAAAATCCTTTGTGTATAACACTGAAAAAAAAATATATAGTAATTATTTGATGTTCTTCAAAAGTAATGTTTTTAGAAGATGATCTGAGCAATGCATATCCTTGCTCTTTGAGGACTACATCATTCATAGTTGTTCTTTTTCTTTTTGCAGATGATGAAGACAGTGTGCAACGTTGCAAAATGTATATGGTAATTCTCCTATTTTCTTCAAAAGTAACGTTTTTAGAACCTGATCTGAGCAATGTATAACCTTGTTATTCAAGAACTATCATCATTCATAGTTGCTCTTTTCTTTTCTGCAAGCGAAGAGGACACAACCCAAAATCACTCAATGTGCATTGAGTGGATGCATAGAATTGAGGAGCAGCTCAGAGAGGGGTATGTTGCTTAATTTTTCTATTTTGTTAAATAATATTTATCTTAGCCTTGTTACAGTTCTGTATTTTTATATTACCATGTATATTACTTAGAATGCTGGAATGCCCATCATGCATCAGTAAGGTAAGGTTAATAATCATACTGTATCTGTCTTTATAAGTAATTAAAATACAAATATGTTTAAATGTCAGCAGCAAGCCAATTGGATAATGAGCTAAATTGTGAGATGTTACATGGAGGAACAAAAATAAGATTCTAAAACCTGGAATTGTAATGAACCTCATTAATTATTTATGGCACAAATGGTATTGAAAGATGGATGCACATTATATGCTTACACTTTCAGTGATACCTCAGTCATAGGTAACTGATAAGGTAAATTGCCCTGCTAGAATTTCTGTTTTAGGGAATTCTACTGCAGTGAATATCACTCTTGTCAATTGCACTTGTTTAGAGTTATTCTTTTTGAAAATATGTACTCTAAGACAAATGCTTGTAACTTACTGGAGTTCTGTCTGATTTACCTTTATGCATGTAGGTGTTGCCATCTGCATTAATGACATGCAGCTGTATAGAGAGATTTACACAACAAAAGTGAACAGGTATTTACCTTAAAGACACAAGGTGCAGGGTTTGATTCTCACAAGGGGTAACTGGCTAGGCTTCAAATGGCCCAAAAGGGCAGTTAGCCTAGTACTAACCTATGAGCTATATTCCTATGAGCTATAAATAAAGATGGATTTACACATCATCTGTATGTCTTATGGATGACTCAATACTCTCTGTGGTGTCTGTACAGAAACATACGGATTCTGACAGTATCTTAATGTACTATGTCCTTCTGTTATTATGGATATTTCTTCATTGATGGTTTTTAACACAAGTATTACAAATACTGGTTCAATATAAACAAGAATTATACTCTTAGTGGCCAGCTTACTGATAGTAAGGTTTTCTGATGCTTTTGGTAAGTTCAAAAGACAATTTAATTTCTGCAGTATTTTAATGTGAAATGCATGCCAAATCTTTTGGCATGATGCTGTTGTTTTTGGACTTCTATTCAAATGACATCTTGTATCAGAGGTTTGAATCTAGCAGATATCATAAGTTATGTTAATTTTAATACTGTTATGTATGCAGACATTTTTCTTACTTTTTATATGTCACATTAATGTTTGTTACAACCAGTGTTTCATAAACTTGTGCATTATACAGAAATGCATACTGTTTAAGGTGACATACACTGTCCACAAAATCATCTGCATAAATGGGCCCACACAGGAATATAATCATCTACATATCATTGCCTTTCAGATGGCAAACATACCTAGGAATGACAATTTCTCTGTACAGGAAAATGACATTATACTAGATGCTCTGCAGCAACATGGTGATACAGTCTGGTCAAGCTTGTGACAATCATGTGGATATAGCCGTAACATCAGATGTGGAGGAAAACTTGTCCAGCTATTCTGACAATGAAGGGACATCAGATGGTGGACAGGATGAGGCCAGTGAACAACAGACCCAAGTTGAGACAGCTGCTGATTTTGACAGTTCCCCAGAACACATTGATTCTGGCCATTGGAGTACATGGAGTAGATGTAGGCATGCCGCTGGTGTACATAGGCAAGTTGCAGATGTTATCTGTATACTCCTACAGGCAAATGAATGTTCCCAGTAACATCATGGATCTGACATCTGTGCACTTGCCCATGCCACAGATCATGTTTCACACTAGCTGAGTGCACTGTATGAAGGACAGGGGGCAGACCAAGTGAGGTAATGTTGTCACTTCTGCTCAGAATGAAAGTATGTTATTTGTGGCATGGTCAGTAAGATCCCTTGTGTCTACAGTACTACAACAGTGCCACAGTATAGGAAGAGTTCTGTATGCCTTCATCATGCTTAGCCAATTGCCACATGGGAGATGCAGGCCCCATCTCAACAGGACCAACCTTACCCATCAGACATCAGTGTCTGTGCTCCAGTGTGCATGCACTTCCACTGTTGGTCCATCTGCTGTGGGCCCAGCAGCTACAACCAGGCAGTCAAGTCACAATCATGCTCCCACACCTCCACTTGGTTGTCTTGGCCCTCAGTCTCCCCTGTGGTGCAACCAGGCCAATTGTTTCTGCACGTGGTAGTGGCACAGCAGACTGCAATCAACATGGGCACCCTAGACTGCATTAGATTAACAGATCTAGTCTGTCCAGTAGAGTCATTCCCACCCAGTTGTGATGATGATAATTACTGTTCAGAACACTGACAATTTCATCTGTCTGTGTTCATTGGCATGTCTGACGACACCTGAGTCCAACAGTATTAAAAAACACAGCTGACAACATTTATTACACTACTTTATCCATAGTTTAAATTGATATATTTTACTTGTGATATTAACAGTTCTTGATTATGTCCTGCATTGTTTACCTGTTTGCAGCTCATTATTGTGGAGAAATAGGAATGTGTTGCACTGTTGCATTTCCCTTACTGTGAGCCAAACACTGATAGAACAATCTCAGTCTGTATGCATACCCGCATCAGTTGAACCCTGAATTGATGATCCCTATTGTGACAGATTTGTATATGTTTATAATGATATATGTTATGATTATAGTGTTATGTCTGAAACTCAGTGTGTACATCTAGTGATTAATTGCCATGAGATGCAGTCCATGTGCTGTGATAGAGGAACACCTGAACATCAATGTTTTATCTGTGTACTTACATATATGAGGCATGCCATGATTCAAAATTGTGGGTCAAATATTGCTGTGTTGCCTAAGCTTGCACTTATGGTCACACCCTACATTGTCTAACAGCTGTGTCGTCTGCCCCCTGTGACCTCATGCTCTTCTTCCAATATCTGTGGGATGCCATATTCAGACATCTGGACTTCTTGGATAGTTCACTGACATCTGCAGCAGGGACCCTGCTAATTGCCCTAGTTAGCATGTTGTGCAGCATGATGCACACCGTTATCATTTGTGCTGCCTTCTTAGGTATGTATTGCAATGCACTTGGGATCTGTCCAGACATCTGAACCTAGCCTTCAATATTACAGACACATGTTCTATGGTGTTTCTGGTTGTTGTATGCACTCTATTGTAGGCCTCATCTGCAGGGTTTAATGGTTCACAGTATGTGATCGTTAGCCATGGCTCAAGTGGATAACCATGGTCACCTGTTGTGGGGAGTAAACACACATTTGGTCAGTATGGCAGCATCATGGACACTTCCAGGGTGCATTGCCATGATGTTTATTGTACTGCCATCTGCTGCACACACAATCTGGCAGTTCAGGGATGGCTAACCCTTTGTATTTATGTATTTCCCTGCTTCAGGATGTACTTCTGTCTTTATATGTATCTGTATGCAATCTGTTGCACTGAATACATGGGGAAGTTTGCAATGCTGTAAAACTGGTGCATTACAATTCTCAGCTCCGTGGGTTAAATGAAAAGTGAATGTACTCATCCACATTGTTGCCAGGACTTTTGCCAGATTATGGCTGGCAGCTGTCTGTAACAGTCCCACAGCATCTTCCATATGTCTGCAAAATATCCCAGATGCAGTACACCCAGGCTGACACACACTTTGGTTTCAAGAGTGATGGGGTTCCCTCAAAGATTATGCACAGAGGTGTGTGTGGCACACATGTTGAAGACAGCCTGTATCAGTTGTTTATCTAGCCAGTATCCTCCAATTATTTGCTGGTCTGACAACTGGTTAAGTTGCAGCCTTGTTCACATTATGGTTGGCTACCTTCAGGAATGCAGAGCCACAGCCTCATTTATGGCTTGGAACACTGCAACCTGTTGCAGTTTATTATTTACAGGTTGCATTTTTCTTTTCTTTCTTTCAGTACTATAATGGAAAACATCAGAATTCATAGCAGTAGCTTCCATTCCTTGTGGGCTGTGTATCATATGCCAAGGATTTTGAAAAGTCAGTGCTGCAGTTTGTCACATTTAAGTTGGGTTGGTTATGTTTGATGTGTTTTGGATTTAGACTGCATGCTCAGAATCTGTAATTATCCTACCCTGAATAGGTAACTACTTGGATAGCTTTCAGCTTGTTTTCTGAAATCATGTCAGCAGCTGGTACATGAAGTCTTCCTTTGGTATGCTGCTCTATCTGCAAATAGCTTCCATGCACATTACGGAATCTGGCCCCCAAGGTTTTATAGATACCTACAGATGATATGCATCTTAGGGCTCCCGTTCCTCTTTATTTACAGGCTATATTTGCTGGTTGATTTCTTCTTACATTCATGCACTAAATGCATCAGTAGTAGAATGATGGTGTATCTAGTCTAGATGTCTTTATTTGTCTGCCACCCTCCCTATGAAATAATGCTTTCCTATGTCAAATCTGAATCTTGACCCTTGAGATTGAAAAGCATGATGTCTTCTTGTTCCCATCCTTCCAGTTCAGGTAAAGTCCTTTTACAACTATTCTTATTAGTGTTGTGGATCCAGATCATATTAACTATTCACATTCTCTTATCCTACAAGAACAACTATGCACGCTCTCACCATTTTTCATATGATTCTCTTCAATCCATTTTAATATCCGAGCAACCTTTTCTATACATCTTTAGCATCTTTGTTTCTAGAGGCATAGTCCACATTTTTGGAATTGCATGCCAGCTGCCAGACCCTTCCCAAAAAGGCAGACTGCTTCAATCCTAGAAAAGTCAGGCTTAAAAAAAAATAGCCTTCAGGCATTCGAGTGGAAAACAAGTAACAAAATACCTAACTATAAACCATAATAAAGATTCCAGTTAAATAAAATAATGCTAGCACATAGCACTTCTCAAAGTATTCTCCAGAAAATGTCTAACTATACACATTGTTTTCCCTTTTACCAAAATGGTCCCCAGAACTAGATGTTGCATGCCAAATGAGTTATTACCATACAGAGTAGTAGAACTACATATTATCCTTGGAATCTGTTCCACCTATAGTGTGGTACAACATCCAGCTAAACTTATCTCCTGTCTTTTGTCTTGGTCTGCTTTGTGGTTCAGTGCTCTATTTCTAACCAAGTGCTGTTGCCTGTGACTTAGAGCTGCACCAGTCTCACCTTATACCATTTATTAGGATTACTAATTCCCACATGCAGCACCATGCTTTACCAGAACTTAATCTTAGTTGTCATCTAGCAATTCAAGCTTGTTAATTTGAGTCTATCTTAATGCTTTCGTTACCCCCAGTTGCTGCACTTATTTTTATAAAATCTCAATTTTGTAAGCCTCTTGTGATGATGGGGACAGGCATATTTAAGAAAACATGCATCAAGATTAACTTTTATGACTGTTCTCTTCTTATAGTCTTTGAGATTGGTAGTGAAAAACTAGCATGGGGAATTCCAGATTCCAGTAATGGGTACCAACACACGAGGAAGATAGCAACTTTAGCATTTGCAAAAGTGAAGGTCTGGGGTGGGGTGGGGGGGGGGTAGAACAAAATAGAAAAAGTCAGGGATGTTTTTCAAAATCAGGGAAGTTGAGATAACTCACACATACTCAGAATTATACATACACACATAAACTTACATTAATGCTCAAGTTCTTGGCTATATGATCAACACACACACACACTATGTTACTCAGGATGTTTATGCCTCCTAACACCTGTAGCTTTAAACAGGTATTTTTTGAACAATTAAAAGCATGAAACTGATGACTGACATTACAAACTGACTGTAATCCTCAGTAACTGTCACTTAAGTATTTTAAGAGGGACATGGGGAAATATATCTTAAAATCAGGGGTGTCCTTGAGACACTGAAGCAGCTGAAAGGCACGTTTCCCCCTCATGCCATAATGTGGGCAAGCACATCAACAAACTGCATTTCTCTTTATTGTGTGTTTGCTTTAAAATCAATTACTTTGCCTGCACTGCGTCGGCATCTCAGTTGCAGAAGGGACCAATGTTGCACATTTTGTTTTGTTTATTTATTTTATTGCAAACCCAAACTAATGTAGTAGAAAATGACAAAACAACCTTCTTTTATCAAAATCAAGCTCCCTTGTTTATTTTCTGTTGCTGTAATTGAATAAGTGTTTTATTTTCCAGTAGGCAAGTCTACCCTAGTCCAAATATGGAAAGTGGACAAGGGTATAGTCACTCCAGCTTGCCCTGTGGATCAAGTGCCCTGGCCTAAACCTACACTGTCACATCAACAAGACCACATAGTGAGACAGATACCTAACCAAAGTATATCTCATTTCATGAATTAGCTGCTCTTACCTATCAAAGTACTTACCTAACAACCTTTAAAATGACAACGTAAAATAAAGGTGTAAATGTCCAATTCCTAAAAGCCAGAAACACAGGTCCACTGCTCGAACAAGGAAACAGTTGCAAAACCACCAGTAGTCCACGTACACCCACTTCAGCTTGAAGAAACAAACTCCGTTGACATAAAACACAGGTTTATTTGTTTTTAAGCCACAAAACACTCCATTCAAGTAGATGGTTTAGCGCTTTCATCTGATCTCTCAGATTTCTTCAGAACCACCATTACCAATTAACACACCCCTTTTATACTCAGTTTGGCGCCAAAAGTTATTCAAAGTTTTAAAAAAAACATTAAAAACTTTTCAAAATATATATTTTGCAATGTTTAAAAACTATTACATTCATTACTAACAAACCTGACATTTATATTGTGTACTTTAAATACCAATACAAAACAATTTTATAATATATTATTTGTTGTGTAATCATAAGAACGTTTCATGTTCATAATTGTATAGTCTCCCTTCTTTAATTAAAAATATGCTAAATAATTATTATATAACACTTAAAAAATGTATATATATGTGATTTGCTTTAGACATAAAAATACTCCAAGAGTATAAGTAACCACAAGAAAAGTCAAGCCCTATCCAATATTAAAAACGGTTTAATGCTGATGTAGTCATTTAGGCCAGGGGGGGTTGTGGCATCACAAATAATTTGCCATTCACTCTCTTTGTAGGATAAAAAGGTTTTCCAATTACCCCCAAATACTGTCATTTCCACCTGGTCTATTATGAAAAATTTAAATGTATGTTCTTGTCCTTTATCTAATACATGCCTGCTAAGTGCATTCTTTGTATCCTTTTTTCTAATTTTATATAGATGTTCATAAATCCTCGCCCTGAGTTTCCTCTCCGTCTTGCCTACATAATAGGCTGAACAGATGGTACACAGGGCAGTACCTTTGACTGTTACAATTACCCCTAAGACCCTTCACTCTAGTTTTTGAAAAATTATCCAATGTTGTGGTCTTGTCCTCATTGATGTATTTACAATAGTTACAACTACCACAACTTTTTGTCCCACTCCAAATCTTCTTATTGTTTTTATTGAGGTCAGTTGATTGTACTTCCAATAGTTTTTTCAAATTTGGTGCTGTTTTAAATACACATGTCAATTTAGTCCCTATGTATGTTTTGATATTGTCATTGCAAGTTAACAATTCCCAGTATCTTTTAAGAGTATCTATCACAATATTTGAGTAAGGGTTAAATCTAATTACACACACGGTTCTATTGACCCCTGACCATGTCTTCTTGTTCTTTGATTCAAGTTGAACACCAAGTAGTGACATATATTTGATGTTCCAATTGTTTTTAACCCAGAGCGTTACTTCTTCCACCATCCCTCTCGGATATTTTCTCTCCAAAAACATCTTTGCAATACCTTCAATTTCTTTTTCCATGATGTCTTTAGTAGAGGACATCCTTGCTGCCCTTATGCATTGTCCTTTCAGGATGTTCTTAAAAATATGTTTAGGATGTCCTCTACTAAAGACATCATGGAAAAAGAAATTGAAGGTATTGCAAAGATGTTTTTGGAGAGAAAATATCCGAGAGGGATGGTGGAAGAAGTAACGCTCTGGGTTAAAAACAATTGGAACATCAAATATATGTCACTACTTGGTGTTCAACTTGAATCAAAGAACAAGAAGACATGGTCAGGGGTCAATAGAACCGTGTGTGTAATTAGATTTAACCCTTACTCAAATATTGTGATAGATACTCTTAAAAGATACTGGGAATTGTTAACTTGCAATGACAATATCAAAACATACATAGGGACTAAATTGACATGTGTATTTAAAACAGCACCAAATTTGAAAAAACTATTGAAGTACAATCAACTGACCTCAATAAAACAATAAGAAGATTTGAGTGGACAAAAGTTGTGGTAGTTGTAACTATTGTAAATACATCAATGAGGACAAGACCACAACATTGATAATTTTTCAAAACTAGAGTGAAGGGTCTTAGGGTAATTGTAACAGTCAGTAGGTACCGCCCTGTGTACCATCTGTTCAGCCTATTATGTAGGCAAGACGGAGAGGAAACTCAGGGCGAGGATTTATGAACATCTATATAAAATTAGAAAAAAGGATACAAAGAATGCACTTAGCAGGCATGTATTAGATAAAGGACAAGAACATACATTTAAATTTTTTATAATAGACCAGGTGGAAATGACAGTATTTGGGGGTAATTGGAAAACCTTTTTATCCTACAAAGAGAGTGAATGGCAAATTATTTGTGATGCCACAACCCCCCCTGGCCTAAATGACTACATCAGCATTAAACCGTTTTTAATATTGGATAGGGCTTGACTTTTCTTGTGGTTACTTATACTCTTGGAGTATTTTTTATGTCCAAAGCAAATCACATATATATACATTTTTTAAGTGTTATATAATAATTATTTAGCATATTTTTAATTAAAGAAGGGAGACTATACAATTATGAACATGAAACGTTCTTATGATTACACAACAAATAATATATTATAAAATTGTTTTGTATTGGTATTTAAAGTACACAATATAAATGTCAGGTTTGTTAGTAATGAATGTAATAGTTTTTAAACATTGAAAAATATATATTTTGAAAAGTTTTTAATGTTTTTAAAACTTTGAATAACTTTTGGCGCCAAACAGAGTATAAAAGGGGTGTGTTAATTGGTAATGGTGGTTCTGAAGAAATCTGAGAGATCAGATGAAAGCGCTAAACCATCTACTTGAATGGAGTGTTTTGTGGCTTAAAAACAAATAAACCTGTGTTTTATGTCAACGGAGTTTGTTTCTTCAAGCTGAAGTGGGTGTACGTGGACTACTGGTGGTTTTGCAACTGTTTCCTTGTTCGAGCAGTGGACCTGTGTTTCTGGCTTTTAGGAATTGAACCTTTAAAATGAATCTGGATGACTGAATGGGTGATCATAAATTTTCACCAGAAATATGTGGACAAAGTCTGTTTAATGGGGGACACTGCTAGCTTTTCACCAGTACTAGGTTATGGGGCAGAGCTTCTTGATGGTCTCTTTTGGCTGTAAGGTTATAAAGAACCTATGAACTCATGAATATAAAGGCTGCAGTTCAAATGTTTATTATTATTATTATCTATTGACTGCTATACCTCTCATTCTTCCATCCTCAAAATGAGGAATACCTTTCCTAGTGTGGAACAAATAAATGTGGAACAGTCACTAACGATGTCAATTAGGAAGTTTAGAGCATGATTACTAACTGTTCTTTTGAACATAATAATAGTTCTTTTGTTGAAATAATAGAAGCTTTTGTTGAAATAATAGAATGTAGTATTATTCAACATTATTTACCATGGATATCTATTAAAAAAGCTTCTTAACAAAGAATGTGTGTCAAACCTTTTCAATATGTAAGGGTATGGAACATAGAATTTTTAGGGCACAGAATGTGGATTGTTCCACTTGCAAGGTAAGTTGATTGTGATCCTGAAGGATTTGCCATAAACCACATATTTTACAAGAAGCAGACAAAAATGTAAGGTAAATCAGGGATAGTTGAGAAGTATACCTTGAACCTCTGCTTCCTCAATGTTGATTATGGTAAAGATAAACTAAAAAAAAAAAGAACAAACTCTCTATTCTACTGTAGGTGGTATATATTGTTATAATTACTCACAGTTTTATCAGGTTTTCCTAACAGTACTACTTAAAGACTGTATTTAAAGCAAAAGTGGTCATACCTGATAACTAAAAACATAAAAGCAGTGCTGCCTGATGAAGATTTATATGTCTGCAGCTTCCATGTGGCAGTTTTTAGCCATGTGACTAGATATTGGTTAGAACTGTCTATAAGGTAATATGATATGGGATGTCTACTGTGTCCTATTGCTATGATTGTGGGGAAGAGGAGGACAAAACTTATTTTCCCCCATATTTGAGGGCATGCCATCTCAGATATTTTTTAAGAACTTTGAATTTTGCTAGGGCAGTCACTGGATCACGTTATTTCACAACTGGGACTTGTGCTCCACCATGCCTGGTATAGAGGTGCCTATGCTGTGTGGTACAGTGGAGGATGAGCCATATCCTAAAACATTATGAGGATAGCCTACGTTTTTTTGTTTTCAGAAATAGAGTTTATGTCCTGGTTGGCTAGTGGCTCTGCAAGTACAACCCTTTTTTTAGATATGGAGAATGCATGTTTCACAGACAGGCCTCACTAAAGGTAGAGCTCCTGCACTGGACAGTTTAATGGTCATGCATCTCCACTTGTATATGTACCAGAAGTTAGACTAAAAGATCTGTGCTTTCCCTAATGTTTATGTAAAAAAATACATCGGCACCAGTTTCTTTTTTAATTTTTGTTTTTTACCGCACAATGTCAACCCAGATAATGTGGATGCACAATGGGAATAGGAGCTGTGCATGAATGAAATGGCTGAAAAATCTGGCCCTGATACTTACTCATAGGTTCACAGGTTCATAGGTGGTTACTAGGCAAATGAACACAAGGGCCTTTTTAAGCAAGGTCATGCATCCCAAATGTCTGCTAAGTTCTGGTTCCCTTGATAAGTGTAAGCAGGAGCTTGGGTGATGAAACATTTACAGGCAGAGGCCTGGGACATGAACCATTTACAGGTTGCCTGTGTCCTAATATTAGAGACATAGGTGCCTCACCAGGGATGAATTTCTTGTTCCCCATTCAATTGTTCAAGTTACACTTGAATTGGATTAGGGAGGAACTCTGCTTCACATGGATGGGCGGGGGGAAGGGGGGCTGTTCCAGAGATCAGGTAGTCTCTGGGATACATGCATGTCTCCCCAGCAGGTCCTATTTATATCACAGATAATGTTTTAAGTCTTTAGAACAGATAATTCTGGTTCTGCTTGTTTTGCAGGAAGTCTATCAGAGTGGGATCTGACAATGCCTTGTATACCAGGCATAGATCTTCCCTCAACAGCATGTAGGGGACAGAATAATGGGATAGGACTGTTAGATATATACATTTAAACATTTACAATAATGCATATACACTTTTGTTTGTTAGAATATATGTAGTAAGATATATATATTTAGATGCATGGATCATTTCTGTTTGTTAGCATATATACATTAAAGGGCTAAGCTTTTCTTAGAAAAATAAATGCATGCTTTGGCATCCTGCTGTGTACGATACAAGTGTTCTGTAACTGTTACAGCTTCAAGGAGAAATGCAGATAAGGACAAACCCTTAATTCCTGAGAACCAGGTGCAAGGATGTGTGAAGACAGGAACAACTCCCTAAGTTTAAGATTGTCACATAATTCACCTTGAAACAGAACACAAATTAGCTTATTAACAGAGTGCATGAGATCAAGAAAATTCCAACAGTATTACCATCAAAAAATGCTTTCATAAACAGGACATGAATGGCACAAAATTGTATAAAAGGATAGAGAAATTGAATGGTGTTAGATCTTACTTTTTGTCATATCTCTTATTTGTAGGAACACATTTGTTCTGAGGTAAATGGAGAATGGAAAGTTATCATATGTACTTGCAATGAAAATCTACACCTGAGACATTAAAGCTGTAGCTGTAACCGTATAGTATGTGTCATTTGTTTAAGAATGTCATTTTACTAGTACTGCACATAAGCTGATAAAGTACAGTGCTGCAGCAGACTGCAAGGCTCAGTGCATTAATCAGATTCTGGTTTCAACAGCACGAGCATCATATTAAATAATTTTTCAAGGACATTTTGCTTACACCATGCATTCTTTTAGTGAGGAACCTCTGTGGATGTTCCATTTGATGGATATGTTTAGTTAAGTACATACCAAAGGGGGCATTGTACTCAGTGATAGGTCTGATAAAAACCGAATATAGTGGAACAATGTATTCCTTTGACTTAGATGCCATACCTATGTTTATAAGTTGCACAATACAGAATCATTTCCTCCCTACTGCAGACAGGTGATGGTTAAAGGCTAGATTAGGATCTATGTGTCCCCCCAAGTCCCTGAATACTGGGCCAACACCAATAGGTTTCTTGTCAATAGTTACCAGGGTGGATGACTTCCCAAAAGATACCATTATGCATTTCTTGGCATTTACTTTTAGTCCATGGCTCTGACATCAGTTGTTTGTCTTTGCCAGGCCTTCCTGGAGAATATTTGTGTCTGTGTGCGATTCAGTGACAGCTCCTAATTTGAAATCATCTATAGATTTACTCAGCCAGAGACCATTGGCATTGGCCTTGACTTCAGAGAACTAAATGTAGGAAATGAGTGGTCCAAGGACTGATCTCTGCGGGCCTCCACTTATGACGGCCCTTTTTGTAGAGGTGAGATCCCTAATTTTAACTTGCTGGGTCCTGTCTCTAAGTCAGTTGGCTATCCTGTGTGTGACAAACAGGTTTATATCTAACCACTTGAGTTTGTCAACAATGCTTGAGTAGAGTATTGTGTCAAATGCCTTCACCAGTCATTTTGTTCTCATCAATTGCTTTGGTGACCTCCTCAAAGAAGTCCACCAGGTTGAGTAGAAATGACCTGCCCTTGATGAAACCAAATTGGGTTGAGTACAGTGTCTGGAAGTTTCCTGTGTTATTATTGATCATTTCTATGATAATTCTTTCCATGACTTTGTGTATAAGACTAGTGAAACTTATGGGTCTGTAGTTTCCATTGTCTGTAGATGGCCCACATTTTTGCAGAGAGATGAATGTTGCTGTTCTCCATTCATAAGGCACAAAGCCTGTTTGGGGGCTACAGTTAAATAGCAATTCCAGAGGTCCTGATAGGTCATATTTCATGCTATTTAGAAGGCATGTTTGAATATTGCCTGGGCCCATTGATGCAGTGTTCTTGGCCTTAGAGAGAACATTAAGGACCTGTTCCTTAGTGATAGTAGGGGGAGTTATATTTGATGGTATTTCCTGAGGGAATGTTGAAGGGGAGAGAGGAATAATGTTTAAGGTGAATTTGCTGGCCCGTAGGTTTGCTATATCTTCTGGCTCAGTATAGGTGGCTCCATTTACAATGAGCTCTGCACACAACTGTGTATTGCCTTTGAGGTTGCGGACATGGCTAAAGAATGCCTTGTGGTTGTCCTTGGCCTTGGAGGCCTAATTTACTTCAAATTCTGCTTTGGTAGACTTTATTTTTCCTCTGAGTTGTTTGTTTAGATTGATGAGAGTGCTTTTATCCTGCTGGGTGCTGCATCTCCTAATTTTTGTCATGATTTTCTCATTCTTTTATACAGCCTATTAGCTTTTTGATTCCACCAGCTGGCTTGTTTTTTGAGTTAGTTCTGTATGTCTACCTGGTGGGTACAGCTGCCTGTATCCAGCAATTAACATGCTTGTATAGGGTTTCTGTTAACAGTTCTGCGTAGGCAACATAGTTCTCATGGTTTATGGGGGCTTCTAATTTTGACAGATTATCACTTAATAGCAGGAAGTTAGCCTTAGAGTAGTTCCTGAATATTCAAGGGTTAGCTGGAGGTCCAGGTTCTATTTTTACTTCAAAGGAGACCATTTTGTGGTCAGACCTTACCAGAGATGACATTACACTAGGAGGTGTGGAGTACTGTCCCATATTGGCGAGGACCAGATCCAGTATAGTTGCAACCTTGGTTGGCATATTGACAATCGGGTCCAGGGAGTTTGTGTTTACAAAATCCAATAATCTCTGTGCCTACTTGTTTGGTGTCATATAGGAATCCCATTTAATAGTGGAATAATTAACGTCACCCATGAATATGGTTTTGGGTTGGATAGTGAATGTTTCAAATAAGTTTAAATACATAGTATGGGTTTCCTGGGGTCATAGAGGGGGACCTATAGCTTGCAAGGAAGTGGTATTGGATTTTGCCTATGATGTCTTGAACATGGAGTACCTCAAGTGAATTGTCTTGTAACCAGCCTTGAGGCATATTTATTTTTGATATAAATCAATCCACCTCTACCTTTTGCACTTGTCTGTGTAGTAGCTGGTCTAAATGTGTTGAAGACATTATAACCTTGCACTGTCCCTGTGCTCTCTGTGGCTTTAAACCATGTCTCAGCAGCTGTACAGATGTCAGCATTCTATAGGGTGAAGAGAGCTTCCAGCGAGTGGAGTTTTTTGTTTAGACTCCTAACATTGAGCAGTAATACCTATAGATTTTCTTGGTTTTGATTTGCTATGCCAGTTTGGCATTGCCTAAAAAGGCACTATGGGGGAAGACAGTGTTTTAGCTAATATTCAAAAGCCTACAGGGGAGAGGTGCAGACCATCCCTGGCAAAGCACAGTGGTCTGTTGGCCATCTACGTCCATGCTGACAAGTATCCACCCCCTTAGAATGACACCAGAAATTAAGCCAATTATTTAAGTCATTCAACTTTTGTTCATATTGTGGCATCATCCTTGGAAAAGGTAAAGTGATGCTCAATGCTAGGCTCATACCAGCATGAGGTATATATTCTGATATTTCCATAATGTCTCTCTTCATATAGTCTAGGGAGGTATGTCTCAGGTCATTTACACCCACATGGACTATGACTGAGTGATATTGGTACTTTTGTTCCAGTGATCTGAGTGTATGCATAATGTGGTGGATCCTAGCCCTTGACAAGCAACTGACTGTGACTTTCTCTTTACTCAGCCTGGTGAGAGGGACATTATTGTGTCTTATGATGCAGTCTCCAATTACCAAAATGGTAGATTGTGTGGTGGCTTGCATTATGGGCTTAGAAGTACGGGCTCCATTAGATGTAAGTCTACGTGTTGATGCGGGTCTTGTTTTGAAAGGGTTCATTCGGGGCTGCTGAGGGTATTTGTTATATGTACTTCATCTAGGAGGTCTTTGAGGTTTAGAAAGTTTACATTCAAGTGCCTCAGCATATGTGGCTCTATATGTCTACTTTGAATGGTGTGTGATGGGTGCAGTGTGTGTACTACTGACAACCTTATTGACATTGAGTACTTTTATGTGAGAGCTTTTCCTCCAGTGACATTGTGTAAATACCTCTCTCACAAATCATATCAGTTTGTTTAAGAATTAGCTGGTTGTCAGTAAACATGAGGAAATTTCTAGATTGCCTTAGGATGCCCATATCCATCAAGCTGGTAACGGAGATAGTGTGAAAGTTCATATCCATGGCAACAGACCCTTTTTAGTGATTAGCCAGTTGGAGTGAGAATATAAAGCAATGTCAGGAGCATCCAGCTTGCAACTCTGGGGGCAATGTTCATCACTGAAAACTAGTTGTTCTGTGTGCAACTAAGTACTGGTGAACTTTCAGTTATGCTGGTGTCAAAGCCATGGCCTCAAGCTCAATGCCAAAAAGTGCATTGTCATCTCTTTTGGTAAAAGCTTTGTACCCATGAACTACCACATAGGCAGTAGTCTACTTAACACCGAAAGTGTGATAAGAGACCTTGGGACACAGGTGGACAGTAGTCTCTCCTTTGATAATCACATCACCACAGTAGTCAGGAAATCCTTCTACATGGCACACCTCATCACAAAAGGTTTCTCATCCAGGAAAAAAGAGGTCATTGTTCCCCTCTACTCATCACTCATTAGACCCATTATAGAGTACAATGCCCCTTTTGGTATGTACCTCACAAGACATCTACAACAACTGGAAAGGCCACAGAAATACCTCACAAAGAGGATTACCAGCCTCAAACAGATGCCCTGCGCATACCGTCTCAAATAACTCCAGCTTTACTCTTTCGCATATCGCTTACTCAGAGGCGATCTCTGCCTAACATACAAAGCTATGTCAAACCCAGAGCTGTTGGACATGCTCCACGTAAAGAAATCCCAATCCCTCCAAGCTACACACTCTAGGGACCTAAACCTTGTCACCACAAAAAACAGAACATGCTGGAGGGATAGATTCCTATCTCAGAGACTTCCCATATCCTGGAACAAACTACCTATCTATATCAAGCAAAGCTCCTCATTAGCACTCTTCAAGAAAAATCTTGATGATTGGATGGGAGATAGGAAATTCACCCTGTGGCTCTGCTTGACAGGGGCACAGGAAAATAATTTTCTTGGGTGGCAAAACCCAGGGTACCGTTTGGCTAGGCTTATATAGACCCCAGGGCCAATAGCCTAGTACCTACCTATGAACCTATGCTTTTACAGGAAAATGTCACTCAAGGTGTCTGCCAAACACTTAAGGGGAAACTAATAAGTGGACCCTGAAAATTTAAGAATGAAGTATTTAGAGAGATATTCTGAAGTTAAAAACAAATTAAACAGTACTTACTGAAAACAAAGAATTAGCTAGTCAAGAATGATGAAAATGGGGGAGTTGCATGAATGGCTGCTGGTTGGCTACTACTAGTGCTGGTCTCACCACAGCTTCACTCAGCTGGAAACAATGCTCCTTTGCCTCTTCTCTCACCAGAAGCAAAACATTAGCACCAGTCCCAAGACGAGAATCAATACACCGCCTGTTTGGTGATCCACAGTTTTGTGCCAGATGGTGCAAGGGTCTGTAGGCTTGTTGTTGCCTTTTTCTGGTAGATACCTTGAATAGCAACCAAACCAATCAGGAATGTCAAGCACAGGCAGTCACTACCCAGCTAAATACAGTCAGGAATCAATGCACTCTGGTCCTTCTCTCGCCAGGAGCAGAATATAAGCACAGCAAGGAGAGGTTTTCACTGAGCCTGTCAGCTAGTAAGTTGGCTATTTTTGCAGTTTCAGTATATGTGGTGCCATTAACAACTAGTTCTGTGCAAGTCTTTTTTTTTCTTTAAGGTTTCTGACATAACTAAAGAAGGCCTTATGGTGATCCTTAGTGAAGGAGTCTAATCTGGATTCATAGTTAGCTTTAGAATGCCTTCTAATTTGGATTCATAGCTTAAGAATGCCTTACGAGGCATCTTATTTGTTTGTTTAAGATGAAGAGGGAATGCTTCCAATTTCAAAGTGTTCCTTCCTGTTCTTGGACAGCAATTTCTTTCTCTTACTCTACAATCTGTTAATGAGGGATGTCCACTTTCTTGAGGATCTTATTTTGATCCTGTCAGGTACAGGTGAATCAATACATTTGTATAGATACTTATACAAGGCATTGGTGTAAATCCCAGTATAGGTGTCCATGCCATTAGTGAGGGCAGGAGCTATAAAGCTATTAATGCTGTCACGTATTAAGCTGTAATTGGCTTTGGAAAGGTTTTTTAGTCTAGCTGCTGCTAATGTGGGGGTCAGATGTTATTGTTACTTCTAATGAAAATTATTTATGATCAGACCTCACTAGAGAGGGCAGCACACAAGAGGTGGTACAATGATGACCTTTGTTAGTGAGCACCAGATCCAGAAAGTTTGGGCCCCTTTTTTGGGTGTCAACCAACTGGCCAAGGGCACTGGAGGTGAGGAAGTCCAAGACCCATTAGGCAGGTGTGTTAGTATACATATAATTGACCTAATCTATGGATGGGTAGTTAAAGTCACCCAAAACCAAGGTGTTTGGTTGGATCTTGAGCGATTCTAATAGATCCAAGTATGCAGTGTGGGTATGCTGGTTCACGGATGGGGGCCAATAACTGGCAATAACTTTGAGAGGGTTCTTACCTACAGCCAGATGGACCTGGATTAGTTCAATGGAATCATTTTGTTTAACCAATCTAGTGGTGTATTTATCTTTGATGAATATTGATACTCCACTTCCTTTAGTTCTCACACTTTCAGTTTTTGGTCTGAATGTCTGGAAGGGATTTTAACCCTATATGGCTGGGCTGATTTCCACTACCTTAAACCAGGTCTCTGTGACTGCACAGACATTAGCAGGTCAGTGCTTCCAGTGAGTGCAGTAGATAGTTTTAGTGCAGTTTTAGGTTTAGACTCCTAGCATTTAGCACCATAACCTTAATGTTAATTTTTGAAGATATTTTAATTTTGTTGTTGTAACATTGCCTAAAAAAGGCACTACTGGGGAGGCAAGAGCCTTAGCCAGTAACTGAAATCCCAGAGGTGACAGATGAAGACTATTTCTGGCAAAGCAGTGTGATCTATCTACCATGTCATCCCAGGCTGACAGGTACTGGATCCCCTTAGAATGACACCAGAAACAAAGCCAATTGTTGAAGCCAATCATTTTTTGTTTATATTGTGGTATCATCTTAGGTGAAGGTAGCATATGTGAGGTGCATCTCAAGTCATTCACACCGACATGAACTATGATAAAGTAATAGTACTTATTATTATTATTATTATTATTATTGTTGTTGTTTTTTTTTATTTTTTTTCTCAGATTAACTGGAATCTTTACTGGTTTTGTTCAGACGTGTATATCCTTGCTTTATATTTGATGCTGCATAATATTAAAGTTGATTGTGTCGCATTTCGCAGAAGTGCTACTCTGAAAATGTTTGTTTTCATACACTTTAATAACTGGACAGAGTATCTCATTTTGCAATTTTTTTTTCATGACGTAGTTCCTTACTTTGCTGTGCTATTTTTAATAACTTAATTTCATTGTTTTTCTATAAATCATTATTTGCTGTGATCAGACTCTTTACTGTGTTATCATTACAGATGTGCTAACTATGGCATTATGAAAGGGGCGTGTGGCTTGGCATTGGCATAGTTCTTAACCTTCCATTTTCAAACTGAGGAATACTATCTCATAATATGGAACCTTCGCCTCATTTCCCAGTGTTTACCTTTCCTTCTATTCATAAAAAAAAAAAAGAAAAAAGAAAAAAATAGTGAGGCCTATTCACCCCAAAAAACATTGCCCATGCCCCTCTGACTGTCCTCAGATTTTCCTATTCCAACATCCCTCTTGTGTGTCCCTCTTCGTCACCCATACCCCATGTATTCTTTTCTGTCTCCCAGTTTCATTGGATTTGTGCATTACTTGTGTTCCCAGCAAAAGTCCTGAATCCATTGCTAGCAACTGTTAGCTATGGCAATGTGGCCTTGATTGCCCTTTGCCTTTAATTTTTTATTAGAAAATGTACTGATACAGTCAGAATCCATAAATCCAAGCCAATATATTTTAATTAAACATGTGTTATGTAGATATCCATACTTATCTCTGAGTTTACTGTAAAGAATGATGTGAATATATACAGTGTATATATATATATATATATATATATATATATATATATATATATATATATATATATATATATATATATATATAGATACTGTAGCCTTGCAGCCTTGAAGCACATACTATAAGTTAGTGGATGACATATGGAAATATCCATAGTTGAGACATTTCTGTATCTACTCTTGGAAATATATATTATGAAAGTCATATGGCTTACATACAACTATCAGGAATCTTGAATTGTGATCATTTTTCTGTAACTCTGGTACTGCACAACATGATTAGGCAACTATTTCTTATTAATTGTGGATTACTAGCATAGTTCTATAGTGTGCCATTGTAACTGAAATACTCTATTGTGTGCTGAGCTATTCTGAGTTTTTTTTCATAAATTAACATATTACAATGTTATCCACAAACTTCACACTGATATCAGCGTAATGGGCTGGATTCCTTGAACTGTACGTAATCTAGCCCGCTACCTCTCATAATGTGAAACATTACCTCATAATGTGGAAAAAATTGGCAACATGTGGACCACTGAGATTCATAGATTTTTACTATGATAACAACCTGGGGGGGTGGCTTTTTTAAGCCTAGCCAAGATTTTCTAAAAGAATAAAGATGTCATGTGTCTGAAGAAGACATTGAGAGCCAGGCATTTATAAGCTATCTCTGTCCATAAGAGACATGGGTGTCACGCCTGGTGTAAATTCCTTATTCCCCATCCATTGGTCTAGGGTGCACTTAAACTGAGTAATAGACAAACTCAGCTTCACATGGATGGGAAGTCTGTTCCATACGAGGTGCAGTCTCTGGGACACATATCTGTCTCTCCTGCATGTTCTGTTTAAGTCACAGACGAAATTCATGTCCCCAGACCTTGTATTTTTAGTACTCTTTCACTTAAGAATATGCAGTAGATTCATAAGTGTGGAGTTTGTGCATGCCTTGTAAGCCAGGCATAGACCACACCTCAGCTATCTATAGGAGACTGAGTAGAGGGAAATCATAGGATCATAGGAGATTATAGGGCTTTAAAGTGCTATGCAAAAGGCAGATTTGTTATGTTTTGTATTATTTTTGTAAGGAACCTGTGAGGTCACAATAGTTGCTGCGTATGTCTGGCCAAGTACATACCAAATAGGTTCATAGGTTTATAGGTGCGTACTAGGCTAATGGCCCTGGAGCCTTTACAAGCCTAGCCCATAGAAGTGCCCTGGCATTGTGATGCCCGATGTTAGTTCCCAGTGTCTCTATCAAGTACAGCCACTGGGGTGATCCCCAGGGTGAACTTTCTATTTCCCGTGCACTCATCAAGATTTCTCTTGAAGAGGCCCAGTGAGGTACTCTGCTTGACATGTATGGGAAGTCTATTCCAGAGTATGGGTAGTTTCTGGGTTATGAACTTGCCCCTCCAGCATGTTCTGTAGATTGTGGTAATGAGGTTGCGGTCTCTGGAGTGTGTGGTGTGGAGGGATTTGGATTTCTTTAGATGTAACATTTCTAACAGAGATGTGTTAGACATGGCTTTGTAAGTCAAGCAGAGCTCACCTCTTAGTAGACGATATGAGACAGAGAATAGGTGGAGGTTTTTGAGTCTGCCCATGTAGGACATCTTTTTAAGGCCTAGGATCCTCTTCATGAGGCACTTTTGTGGCCTTCCCAGCTGTTGCATGTGTCTAGTGAGGTACATGCCAAATGGGGCATTATACTCGATGATTGGCCTAAAGAGGGAAGAGTAGAGGGAGATGATGACCTATTTCTTCCTGGATGAAAAACCCTTGGTAATTAGATCTGCCACATAGAATGACTTTCTGACTGCAGTGACAATGTGGTGGTCGAAGGAGAGGCTGCTGTGAACCCATATCCACAGATCTCTTATAACACCTTCAGTGTTCAGTGGGCTGCCATCAATGTGGTAATTAATGGGAACTGAGTTTTTCCCAAAGGGGATGACGACGCATTTTTTGGCATTAAGCTTAAAGCCATGATTTCAACACCAGTCATTGGTCTCAGTGAGGACTTTCTGTAGGATGTCTGCATCACTTAGGGAGTTAATAATGTCTCCCAGCTTACAGTCATCTGCGAATTTGGTCAGCCAGAGTCCCTGCGTGTTGGCATGGACTTCTGAAAAGTAGATCCCAAACAGGAGAGGACCTAGGAATGATCCCTGTGGGACTCCACTCATGACTGGTCTGCAGTCTGACTTGGAGTCCACTACTTTCATACTGTGGGTTCTATCTGTGAGCCAATTTGCAACCCTCCTAATGATATAGGGGTTGATTCCTAGTTTGGTGATTTTATCAATAATGCCTGAGTGGAGAATGGTATCAAAGGCCTTGGCCAGATTGAGGTAGGCTGTATGAATTGCCTTGCCCTCATCTGCAGCTCTGGTGACAGACCCAGAGAAGTCAACCAGATTGAGCAGGAATGATCTACCCTTCACAAACCCAAATTGTGTGAGATCTAGAGTATGTAGATTCCCTATATCCTTGTTAATTAGGTCCATGATGATGCACTCCTAGCCTTACATATTAGACTCGTCAGGCTAATGGAGCAATAATTCCCAGGATCTGTAGTCGCTCCCCCTTTATGGAGAGGGATGACTGTAGCAGTGCACCATTCGGTAGGGACAAAGCCTGAAGTGAGGCTGTGATTGAACAGCGTACACAGATGTAGTGCCGTTTCACTTTATAGTTCATGTAGAACACATCCATGGATATTGTTGGGTCACATGGAAGCTGTATTTTGGCCTTGGACAATACAGCTTTAACCTGTGCTGCAGTAATGCTGGATGCTGAGCATTCCTATGGTATTGTGATTGGTGCTTTGGGGGGGAGAGAGGGGTAAAGCTGGCACTGAATCTGTTGGCCAGTATGCTGGCAATACCTGTTGGTACAGTATAGGAGGTACCATTGTACAATATCACAGAGCAAACCTGGGTATTGCCGTTGAGATTCTTGCTACCATAGAAGGCTTTGTGGTTGTTTTTAGTGTCTGCCACAATTCTGCCTTCATAGCTGGCTTTAGAGGTTTTGATGAGGGATCTTAACTTTTTGCTGAGGCTAATAAGGGAGTTTTTCCAGTCTTGGAACTTCACCTTTTTCTGCTACAGTTTCTTCCTTCTGTTGTAGAGTTTATTAATGGCAGGGACCACCAGATTGATTCCTTTTTTGGAGGAGAGCATCTTGGTTCTCTTGGGCATGGCTAGTACCATCCATTTATGTATGTGTTCGTACTGTACATTGGTGTATGATTTTGCAGTCATGCATCTATTTTCCATTGACATGGGTGCCATGAAGTTAGCCACTTCTGTTTTTAGGAACCCAGTGTCAGCTTTGGAGAAGTTTATCATGGTGGTTACCTTTTCAGGGGGGTGTGGGTGAGATGTGGATTTCCATGGTGATTAGTTTGTGGTCGGATCTAACCATGGAGGAATTGACTATTGGTGTAGAGTAACGGTTGCCCATGTTAGTAATAACCAGGTCAAGGATGTTGCCTCCTCTAGTGGGTGTAAAAATGTGCTGGTCCAGGGCATTGGAATTCTGGAAAGCTTTGGGCCAGTGTATTGGTGCATGAGTAATTTTCTCAGTTATGGAGGGGTAGTTGAAGTCATCTAGTATGAGAGTGTTGGGCTGAACCCTAATAGTTTCCAGGGTGCTTAGGAACATGAATTGAGAGTCTTGGGACATGGTTGAGGACCTATAGCAAGCTACAACCTGAATCGCCATCTTACCCAATGTTACCTGAAATATCTCAGATGTGTTATGCTGAGCTACTAGTCTGGAGTTGTGGATATCCTTTATGAATATGGAGACACAACCACCTTTGGAGCTTTGGTCCATGTTCTGTGACCAAAAGGTGTGGAATGAGTTATAGCCTTGTAGCACAGGGGTGCTTTCTGCTGCTTTAAACCAGATCTCTGTTACAGCACAAATATCGATGTTCTCCATTTTGAGGAGTGCTTCGAGCAAGTGCATCTTGAGATTTAGACTTCTAGCATTGAGCAGCATGACCTTCAGATTGCATTTATTTAAAGCTGTTACAGTGGTAATTTGTTCTTTGGAACATCACCTAAAAAAGGCACTATAGGGGTGCCAAGAGCCTTAGCCAGTGTCCAGAAACCCAGGGGTGACAGATGCAGGCCATCTTTGGCAAAGCATCAAGGTCTGGCAATCATGTAATCCCAAGCAAACAGATACTGGATCCCCTTTGGGCTTGTACTGAGGTATCATTCTTGGTGACAGTAGGAAGCTGCTCAGGACTAGGTTCATACATGCCTGGGCCACATAATCCAAGAGCTCCTCCATGTCTCTTTTCATGTAGCTCAGAGAGGTATGTTTCAGGTCATTCACACCCACATGGACAGTAACAGAGTCATACTTGTGCATTTTGTGGAGTGACCTGAGTGCGTGTGTTATGTGTTGGATTCAAGCACCTGATAGACAGCTGACTGTTACTTTCTACTTATTCAGCCTAGTAGAAAATTGTACTTCACATCAAGCCTAGCGGACATGCACTGCTTGCTAATTTCACTGTTTTGTTGTTGTACCTAGCAATCATCACACCTCGGCCTAACACATTTCTTCCACTAGTGATGATCATGCAACCTTCCCAATGTCCTCATAGACATATATTGATTGATTATATGAATAGAAGACTATGTGTGGGCCACTGTGGCCATTATACAGTGTCAGTATATTACTCCACTCCAATAATGGCATACAATGCCCAGTATATCAGACAAGATGTTCTTATTACCTGGTGATTTACAGACATATCTGCCATCAGTATGCAGGAAAAACAGATATATGCATAGCTCACAGCCATACATATATTACATTACATCTCAAGAAAAATACACCATGCCACACAATACTGACATAGTTCTCTATTCCAAAACACTTGTAAGTTCACAGCTCCATTAGCAACATACTATTTGTAATAGGGCCACCAACACAACCCAATTAATACAGACTTTAAAATGATATCACTCACAAACTCTGAGAGAAAATTCTTTACTCATACAGACCACTATTCATTGCTCAAAGTTTACCTCACACGTTTATGTTGAGGTGTCAATATGTCAATTACTTTTCCACTATAACATATTTTTATGCAAACGTAATGCCTCATATTGACATCCATGAATAAAATATGTTTGTTCTAAATATATTGTAAGAAGAACAAGTAGCGGTGCACGTAAAAGGTATACACAAATGAGATGAGCAATGGAACATGCTTAATGGCTGACATCACAACATCATACAATTGGAATAGAATAGAAAAGCTTAGAAAAACTGGACAATCACAATCACAACCACAGTAATGGCATGTGACATCAACAATTTTACTGTATGTCCCACACACATTAGTGTTGCTCAACAAATGTATTGCTGTCTCTATGTTTGTATTATGCTTTTATATGTGCCTGCATGATTAATCAGTGTAATACTGATCATGATTATACCATGTAACCAGTCAGACATACAAGATAAACATGAGTGGGTTGTACCACAACAATGATAAGATACCGTATATAAGTTAAACAAACAATCACAGGGCAGATATATAGCATTGCAAGATATCTGGAACTTAAGCACATGCCAGAAAACATTTGCCAAAAGCATTCAGGACATTGAGACAACAAACACCCATTTAACAACACAACAGGCAAGCTATTCACCATAACAGTCAGTCAGAAACATTGCTGAACATACAGGTTTACCAGCACTTACAATTCAAATAAAAGTAACACTACAATTATACAATGACCCTCCATCAAATTCCAAAACATGCATGCTGATTGGTCAGCATGCCCATTATAAATCAGACTTATACTAATAGAAAAAGGTCCAGTCTCCTGGACTTTTTCCATTAGTATAAGTCTTTTTTTTTTTTTTTTTAGACAGCAACGGAGAATGGAAGAGCTCTGTTGCTGTAATCTCGCTATGTTAAACAGGTTTAACATAGTGAAATATCTTAAAAAATAGCAACAGAGATCTTCCTTTCTCTGTTACTTTTTTTAAAGCTGTCTCGCTATGCTAGACAAGTTTAACATAGCAAGATTACAGCAGTGGAGCTCTTCCATTCTCCATTGCTGTCTATATATAAAAAAAAAGACTTATACTAATGGAAAAAGTCTGGGTTTAACATAGCGGGCAGGATTCACGATGGCTTGCACGGAGTCTAAGAGTCGTGTAAGACTCCATGCAGCCATCGCAATCCAGGAACAGCCCAAAATCCCATGTAAGAGACAGCTAAAACTACTCTTACACGGGCAGGGCATGGATATGCTAATCACCTCACTTGCAGCCAAAAGGCATGCAAATGAGGTAGATTAGCAATCCACGAAGCTGAAACCAGCCCGTGTAAGAGTCGTGTTAGGTGCAGAAATGTACTCAGTTGACAACTGAGTACGTTACTGCAAATAACACAACGGAGCAATGACAGCCCCAAATAAAGTGTGCAAATGTTGCTGTCAGCAGGCCAATGGCCAAATATGTGGCCATTGGCATGGTAACCCAATGCAAACATGAAATAAAATATTTTTTTTTTTTTGGAGATGGGCGAGGTTTAAACGCAGCACAGCCCCGCGCAAACGGGCTGTGCTATATAAAACAGAAAAATAAAGGTTTGAAACCCACAAATGTGGGTTTTATGTAATGCATGGATTTGCAATGCAGGGACTAGCAGACCAAAAACAACATGGCCACTGCCTAGTGGTTGCTAAGGGGGGAAGCTGAGTGTAAGACATGTAACTAAGCATTAATAGGCAATCCTATGTAAATGAGTGGTAAGATAGTGAATCACACTGTCACATAGCAAATGAGCACATTCCGTGTAGTGTAAGAGTTAGATAAGGGGGAGTAACAGAGTAGGAGATAGGTGACATCACAGGGGGGAATGTCAGGAAGAAATCAAGCTCATTGGAGAAAAGTGGTATGTGAAAGATGTCAATCACACAGCAGAAAAAGAGGAGTGTCAACAAATAAGCTTGGGAAAGTCAAGAAATGGAAGGTGTACACTGTGGCCAACACCAAAGTTTCTTGCTGTACGTGCATGCACACGTGTGCGCGCTGGGAGCCGCAAGTAAGACAGAGTGCATGCGTGTAAGGCAGAGTAAGCATGTCGGAGCCTGTTTAAAGATCTGTAAACCTGTTTACGCTGGTGTGCGCGCGTTTTAATCCGAATAAGCAGATTCTAGTCCGTGTAAGCATGTGTGCGTGCATGGTAGCCACTGTGAGCGTGTTGTTGCTGGTATGCGCGCTGTTCCCCCCTGAGGAAACAGAGAGGAAAAGGAAGCAGAAGAAATAGTAGGAAACTAGCAGGGAATACTTGTAGAGGTAGCAGGTGAAAACAATTGGAAGCAGGCAATTACACAGGCAGAATACAAGCCCAGCCCAGCACTTAAAACACTGCAAACAGCATTGCAGTATGTTTCTCTCAAGAGACACTGCAAGACAGGAATAAGCTAGTAGAAGTGAAAACTGAAAAAGCTGCACTCAGACCAAACATGCTAGGGGCTGCCATAGCTGTCATAAGGAGACATAGGAGACTTGCTGAGGGTGGTGACAATGGAAATGCTGCCAGACAACCCACAGTGAGGAGACGGAGAAGAGTGTACAGGCCCAGGGTCACCTACCAGGGGTTACATGAGCTGGAGATAGTGAAGCACTATAGAGTGGACAGAGACCTCCTGCAGCAAATTGTTGAGCTGTGCAGACCACGCCTCACACACAGAAGCAACAGAGGGGAACCCATCCCAGTGGAAACCAAGTAATGTGTTGGCCTAAGAATACTAGCAACAGGTACCTTCCAGAGACCAACTGGTGATATGATGGGGATATCACAGGCATCAGCCTCCAGGGTACTGCACCAGTTCCTGGATGCCATGTTAGCACATGTCAGTGAGCATGTATATTTTCCCAATGCCCATGGCCAGCAATATGCGTCTCTTCCAGCAAATAGCGGAATACCCTGAGGTAGTGGGTGCAATACACTGCACGCACATATGCATCAAAGCACCAGCCGGTGAGCAGGGTAGGGCCTACATTAACCACAAGGGCTTCCCCTCCATCAACTGCCAGGTCATGTGTGATGCCCAGGGCATAATAATGAATGTGTGTGCTGGCTGCCCTGGGAGCTACCATGATTCCCATATCTGGCATTTGACGTAGCTGTACCAGACATTTGCCAACAGGGACATCCCACATGGTCACCTAGTGAGGGATGCAGGTTATGCACTGGAGCCATGGCTGATGACACCCATCAGAAATGCACACACACCTGAACAGGAATGCCATAATGAGGCACACGCACAAACATGTAATGTAATAGAGTGTGTGTTTGGGTTGCTCAAGTCATGGTTCCGTTGCCTGGACACATCTGGTGGAGCCTTGCAGTACTCAACAACTACATGTACCCAAATTGTCATGGTATGTGCTATGCTACATAATATGATACTGTGAAAACAGCTGCAGCAGGACCAACATAGGGCCGGGACAAACAGCCCCCCACCATTGCCAAGGCCATCACAGGCAGAGCGTGACTCGGAGGAGGAACAACCTGAGCCTGCCCCAGAAGACAGAAGGAGGCGTGCCCAGTATGCCCTGGCCTTGGCAAAGAGGCAACGCATACCACATACACTGGCTCAGTAGGAACCCTGGGAATGATGCCCCTCTCTGACTCACTCATATAGTAACAGGGACGCCTAACATGACACAACCTGCTCTCAAACATGTACAGGGAGTGTAGTATGTGCATCCGACAGAGGCAGCCTTGCAGCACCACCTGAGGCACGATTGCCATGTGTTAAGCAATGTAACACCATCTAGTATATGCAAACATGAAGACCCAACCTAACATCTCACCCTCACCAGGCATAATGCCACACTATGAAGACAACAAGATCAAGTACAATAATTGGCTGAGGTATTGCTGTTAGCAAGGGGGAACACATGGCTGACAGCCTGGGCTGATATGCCGAGCAAGACATGATGCCCCACCTGCTAGGGATGGCACACACCCAGCACACCTGGCTGTGTAGATACTGGCAAAGGCTGTTGCCACCCCCACGGTGCCTGGAATAGGTAAGTCTGGAAACACAAACCCACCACCATAGGTAGCACAAGGGATAATAACCTGGACGTAATGCTACCCAATGCCAGAAGTCTAACCTGCAAGGTGCATGCAGACCAAACCCACCACAGCATGGAGAATGGTAATATGTGTTCTGTAACAGAAACCTGGGCAAGGCCCAGAAGAGCACCCTAATACTACCAGGTTATGCCTCATACCATGCTCTACAGCTCCAAAACATGGAACACATGACAATAGGGTGTGGCTACCAGTAATTATCAAGAATAACCATACCCCCAGGTTGGTACCACAGCAAGAAGCAGCATGGACTATCCACAGGCAAGTAACACTGTCTCAAACTGTGTACCTGTTTGATGCCTGCTACAGACCACACACACAAACTAAGGTACCCCAGCCAGCCTTCCTGAAGACACTGCAGAGTATGAATGTCTCAACAAATACCAAACAAGGCACACATAAAGTATGACATAGGTGGCAATCCATTATGTATGGAAGAAGTAATCAGGGACCTAGGGACACAAGTGGATGGTAACCTGCCATGTGACACTCACATTGCCAAGGTGGCCAGAAGACCTGCTATATTGCCCACCTTAATATGAAAGGATGCACATGTAGAGCTAGAGAGGTCACTGTGCCCCCATACTCTTCCCTTATCAGGCCCACACATGACAACAATGCCCCAGTTCGGATGTACCTTACCTTACACATGCAGCAGTCAGAAAGACCCCAAATGTACCCCACCAACAGGATAAAGGGTCCAAACACTGGACATCTGCAGCCTGGCTGAAGAAACCACAGTCCAATTCAGAAACATACTGCACTGTCAGAGGTGATGTATGCCTGATGTACAAGGCCATGTCCAATCCAGAATGAATGGACATGCTCCACTGCAGAAACCCCAAATCCAGCAGACACACCACAGTGAGATATCTGAACCTCCACACATAGATTAATAGGATGTGCTGGAGGGACAGATCCATAACCCACAGGCTCCTGACACTCTGGAACAGAATCCCAGTCCATGATAGGCTGAGCTCCACATACAAACTCAACAAGAGAAATCCGGTGAAGTGCATGGGAGATAGTAGGTGTACACTGGGGGCCATCCCTGTGTCACATCTAGGAAAGTAAACCCTACGTGGGCATAATATGCACATTGCAAGGGGTGTTGAGACCCACACACAGTCTGTCCATGCTCAAACAAGGCCAGGGCAGATAGCATAGTATGAACCTATGAACCTATGATAATACAAATTGTGCAGGACACAAAGGATTATCACACAGCTGTCCTACCTGATGGTAGGAACCATGGTGATAATCCACAGATATGCTCTGCAGAACTCTAATATCACAAACAATACACCAAACCCACACACATTGCCAACAGCCTACCGAACAGATTCCTTCCAACCTCCCCACCAGCACCTAACTATCAAATATCTATCCCAGGAGAGTGCTGGCCCCCTGACATTGCAGATGCTGAGGTAACAGCCAGCATCCACAAAGCACAGCACACAGCATCAATGGTACCAGATGGTGTCCTGGGTTGTGTCCAACAAGTACAGTAAGAAGAATGGAACAGCAAATAGCATCACTGCGCACTATCAGTCCTACCACAGGATATGTACCCAAAGAGCAGTGTACAGTAACAGTGGTCCCACACCACAAAGGGGGTGCCTGAATGGAAACTGCAGACTATCACCCCTCAACCCCGACTATCTAGGTTGGCAAAGTAATGGAGAGGATAATCATGGATCCCATGAATAACACGATTGGGTACCTACAGACATTGGACCCTACCCAGTGTGGCTGTCATAGGGCAGATCCTGCCCCTTACACATGTCTGACTCATGTGAAACTTGCACCAAGCCCATTGATGTGGGGAATGTTGATCACACAGCCTATCTGGACCTTGCTAAACCCTTCCATACAATACCCTAGTTGGCAGTACAGATAAGCTCACCAGCCTAACTATAAACCCCTATGCAAGTAGATGGGTTGCAAACCAGCTCAAGGACAGAACTGACCTGGCAGGCATGCTGCAGCCATGGCAGACTGCAAACCAGGTACAACTGGCATCCCACAAGGCATGGTACTGGGACCTCTCTTGTATGCTATATATGTCACATAGGTACAGGCCAACATGGAAGTACTCTGTCTGAACAGGTTTGCAGAGGACTACAAACTGGCCACCGTATCGGACCCTCCAGCTGACACAAGCAACCTACAAAAGGCACACATAGAAACACACAAGTGGTGCCACAGCCATGTCAACAAGCTAAATGCAGAATAGTGTATAGTCAACCCCTGTGGAAACACAGTACATGGCCAGAAATTACCACATAGGTGTTAACCCAGTAAGTACATCAGGAGCAATAAGAGACCTGGGGACACAAGGTGATAGATATCCTGCATGTGACAACCATGTGTCTGTAGTGGTTACAGAAACATACCATATACCCACCTAATCATGAAGGTAAGCACAGCTTGGTTAGGATAGGTCAATTTGCCTCTCCAGTCATCCATCAGCAGCCTCACAATTGTGTACAATGGCCCTTCAGGGATGTACCATAGCAGACACCTGCAGAAACTGGAAAGATCACACAAATACCCCACCAGGAGGATCGCAGAGCTGTAACAGATGTCATATGTTGCCTGAGTAAAGAAACTGCAGCTCCACACAATGCCATACTGCCTGGCTGGAGGTGAACTGTGCCTAATGTATAGAGCCATGACCAACCTGGTATCAATGGACATTTGGTACCATGTAAACACTGAATGCTGATGAACTATGCAGCTGACAGGCCTGAACCCCAGCACAGACATAAACAGGACATGCTGTACCGATTGGCCCATAACCCAGAAGCTCACTCCACTCACGACTAAACTCCCACTACAGGATATCCAGGGAGTCCCTCAGTGACTGTCATCCAGAGGAATCATGATGACTGGATGGGAGATGGTAGGTGTACCCTGGATATCACCTGTATGTCACGGGTAGACAGAGGCACAGCACACTAACCGTGACATATGTCATAGCAAACACCAGTAAATGTGTGTTGAAGAACAAACACTCTCTGACTAGCATTACAAATGGACTAGGGCACATGGCCATTGTTTGTCACTGTCCACACAAGTTGTGGAATACATTAACAATGTCGGACAATCATGTACTATGCTGTCCATATCTGAACAAAATGCAACATGGTCATATCTGCACAACTGGCCCTCAACCAGTCTGGTGTGCTCACTATAAATATTACAAGGAGTAATAGGACTGAAACCGATTATACTGTCCACCACAGTGAAAGTTCTGCACCAGTACACTATACGACAATACAACTGTTTGGTCAGCAGGAAAGGATGATGACAACTGTATGCAAACTATCCCATTGTGACCCTGCAGGCACAGCATAATGCCTGTTAGGTTCAGACACAAAGCAGTTGGGCAGTAAGAACACAACCTGATGTCCAACACTCAACTGTACATGTGATATATAGATGGTGTCCACACACAAACAGAAATGTGGTGGTCCACAGATCCCAACATAAGGAAAGGTCACACTGGGCATGCTCGCACACTTAGATAAATGAGACGTGGCAGTCAAGAAGCCATACAAACTGCGAACTGGGCATACTCACACACTTAGACCATGTCACAGTTCAGCAGTTGCACACACATATCTGGCATTTCTATGTGTTAACACAGGAACCTCCCACAATACAGACATCTGCCCACTGCACACAGTGAAGTTACAACAGAGACATAAGTAAAGTACTGGATCCCACTCATATGCAAACATCTCCCACAGTACACACGTTGTTTATAGAGATAGGGAAGGCTATGGCAATAAAGACCCACAAACAGTATATGAGCAACAGATACTTGCATCTGACAGGTAAACATATGGCCGTAGAGTGCAATACCTGACTGCTGTCCCTAGGGAATACAGAAGGCTATCCACAGTGTATTTGGCATCTGCCTCCACAGTACAGTAGGCCACTATGCCTGTGCAAAGTTAATGCATAGATATGCTCTCCCCTGTACTGATGGATAGTAACGGATGTACATACCTCTTCATCCATAATGATGTCAGCACACTATACATATGTCAGGAGCAGAAACTATACCCAGTAATGTGAATAGAGTGCTCCGCTACTGTGTCTCTAACAAGTGTCATAACATAGTTAGGTAGTGGTTTGAATCCTGCAAATGCTCAGTGTGTGTGGGGGAGAATTGTGTGCAATTCCATGTGTATGAGAAATGTCCCTTTTGGCAACTATTACTACTCAACACATGCTGCATATTCCACTGTCTAAACACTGATGATGTCAGCATCCTATAAGTACAGCAGGAGAAAGCAATTCCCCCAGTAATGCAAATAGCGTGCTTTGCTCATGTGTCTCTCACAAGTGTCATAACATAGTTAGATAGGGGGTTGAATCCTGCAAGTGCTCAGTATGTGTGTGGGGGAGTAGTGTGTGCAATTCCATGTGTATGAGAAATGTCCCTTTTGGCAACTATTACTACACAACACATGCTGCATATTCCACTGTCTAAACACTGATGATGTCAGCACCCTATAAGTACAGCAGGAGAAAGCAATCCCCCCAGTAATGCAAATAGCATGCTCCGCTAATGCGTCTCTCACAAGTGTCATAACATAAGTAGATAGGGGTTTGAATCCTACAAGTGCACAGTGAATGTGTGTGGGGGAGTAGTGTGTACAATGCCATGTGTAAGAGAAATGTCCCTTTCGGCAACTATTACTACACAACACATGCTGCAAATTCCACGGTCTAAACACTGATGATGTCAGCACCCTATAAGTACAGCAGGAGAAAACAATCCTCCCAATAATGCAAATAGCGCGCTCTGCTACTGCGTCTCTCACAAGTGTCATAACATAGTTAAATAGGGGATTGAATCCTGCAAGTGCTCAGTGTGCGTGTGAATGTGCGTGGGGGAGTAGTGTGTGTAATTCCATGTGTAAGAAAAATGGCCCTTTTGGCAACTATTACTACACAACACATGCTGCATATTCCACTGTCTAAACACTGATGATGTCAGCACCCTATAAGTACAGCAGGAGAAAGAAATCCTCCCAGTAATGCAAATAGCACAATCTGCTACTGCGACTCTCGCAAGTGATCTAGCATAGTTAGGTAGGGATTTGTATCCTACAAATGCTGTGTGTATTTTTGTCACACAGTTTGTCCATGTGTGTGGGGTGTTGTTCCCAATATTGCACGACATACATTATATCAGTAATGTCAATGCACACATGATGTATGTGTGTGCCACCTACACATATGTACCTGTGAACTGCAAGAGTTCCCATGTCCGAAGCCTGCCTCATGTGAATACATGGAATATGCATCAGACAACTGTATGACTGTGGTGTTCTGTGCAGGGGTTGCATGTGGTATGTGACTATAGAGTTTGGGTTGTAGATGGTGTCATCCCACCAGCGAGGGATACATGACTGGTCTGGAGCATATAGTCCACATGTTGGTGATGAACAGGTGCAGCATGTTGTCACCACTTGTGGGAGTGGTAACAAGTTGTTCCATAGCAATGCAGGGAATGAATGATAAGAACCCTTCAGATAGGGTCTTGCAGCTAGAATAATGCTCACACTCTATGTTTAGGTAGTCACAGTACAACCATATAATGGTGTGTGTACAGACCGTCATATTCCCAGTGTTGTCAGGAAGGCCAAGTGGGTTTCCTGGGAATGGGAGTGTGGTGTGTGCCAGGCTATGAACCTGAAGGCAGTCTAACCCACTGTGTGTTGCACATGGAGAGGCTCTGATGCTTTGTACAGTGCCACCAACCTGGGGGTGTGTGTATCTGAGGTGCCTTTGGATACATCCCCCTGTTCTGGTTTGGTGCACGTGTAGGGGATGACAAGCATGGTATCAGGAATGACCTGGTACTGATGGTGTGCACCTGGGAGCCTTGTACCAGGAGTCTGTTACTGCATGGATATTGCTGTACCCCATGATAAGGACAGTTTCCACTGCATGTATCTTGAGGTTTACACTGCTGCTGTTGAGTAGCATTTCTATTAGCATCCTATCCCGTGTGATACCTGTGTAGGTGGCTATGTAATATCAGCCTTGCATACAAAGGCACTATGTGTGTAGCAACAGCCTCTGCCAATATACAACGGCCCATGGGTGACAGGTGCAAGCTGTCCCAAGCAAACCAATGTGGCTTGTCCATCATGTAATCCCACACTGACAGGCATTGGATCCCCTTTGAATGTCACTGAAACATACGTTAATTGCAGAAACCGATGATCCTGTCTACATTTTGTGGCAGCATTCTTGGTGAGGGTGAGATGCTACTCAAGGCCAGGGTCATACCAACCTGTGCCACAAGCTCAGAGAGCCCCTCTATGTCCCCTAACATGTAGTCCAGGGAGGGGCATCAGAGGTCATACACACTGGCACAGACAATGACTGAGTCATACTTCTACATGCCTTGGAGTGACCAGTATGCTTGTGTTATGTGGTGGATCATAGTGCCCGACAGGCAGCTCAGCATGACCGTCACCTTGTTCAGCCTGGGAGCAGGACCTCAGTGTACGTGACGATAGAGGTACCTCATACAACTGTAGCAGGTGTGTTGTCAAGCCGTATGGCCTGTGACTGTTTGGCACACAGGCTTTGTGAGCTATGTGTTGCATGTGCTCTGCACTAGCTTAACGTTTGCTTGCGTGTCTGCTTTGCAGGTGTCAGCTGCTCAGGCAGGATGCTATTCTGAGAGTCCAATAATGTACCTGTGTGTTTCTGTGTTTGGATTGCGGTCGTGGCAGGTTTATGAGAGACTGGTACTGTATTCACTGTAGTATCCCACTCCACCTGACAGGGAATGCCAGTGCTGTGTTAACAGAGCTTAGCCCCCAGTTTGGCTATGTGGTTGCATCTCTCACATGTGTTGTACGTGTATGGGAAGGGGAGAGGGTTGTCTGTGTACATGAAGCAGCTGTAACATTGCCACATGACTCACAGATTCACCAACTGGACCTGGGAGTAGATCGACAGGTGACCTTTGCACATGCTACCATAGCATTGTGACTCCCATACTAAGTAATGACACATAGGGCCAATGGGGAACAAGGTACTCAAGGTGACTATGTGAGGGTGTAGTGCTCCTGATTTGTTAGTGCTGGCATATATGAATGCTGTCTTGAGCAAATGCAAGGTAAGTCATATGCAGTGTGTTACAGGCAAGCTACATGCAAACAGGACAAACAGTGATGTTCTGTCAAGTGACACATGGACATCAGTACAGTAAGCAATACAGATGTCACTAGGGATCCACAGAGGCACTGTATATTTGCACTGCAGGTGGAATCAGTGTTTCAGGAACATAACAGGCAAACATGCATACAAACAAAGCTACAGTCAGCAGGCCTGTATGTAGACTATGCTACAACAAACAAGGTGTATGACTTCCCGTAGGTAACAGTGCATATATGCAGGCACTATAAGCCAGTACCCAGACATTCACAGGTCAGACGGGCTGGGTCCAGCTGCACCCCACACAAGGGTATAGACCACGTACCTTCGTAATGTTGAATAACTGTCCTGATACCCAAGTGCTCATACCTGTAATAATACACATGTCAAATAATAGACACTGAGCCCTCACTCAGCAGTTCCAGACTTAGTATGATGTATGCTACCTGTCCTGGCACCACAGTATCCTTGACATGTATGGACACTCTCGCTCCTGTCATAGTTAGTTCTGTGTTTTGGTGCTGTCATGCATGGTATGAGGTGTGACCTTGTAGTGCTGGTGTGCTCTTGTGAGCCTTGAACCTGTTGTGTAGTACTGCACAGATATCAACATCCTGAAACATCTGCATTACAGAGTCATGTGTGGACAGCATGCAACTCGCAGTTGACATGGCCATCATTGAGTATCAATATGTACATTGTTGTATCCCCTGTGCTACCTATGTAGGTGGCCATCCCTTCACAGCCTCACCACCAGTATGCGAAGATGTGCAGACAGAACACTGTGGTAATTACTATGGGTGTACAAAAAATTACAATGACATTCATACTGTAACTGCATCAGGCATGCTGGTATATACCCACACTGCTATCCTTACACTGTACTGTTGTCAACATCATACTATTACAATACATCTATGTAGTCACCCTGTGCATCAGCACCATGTTAACCTGTTCCTGCACCGATTTTACAGATTGTAGGAGGTGGCACAGTTTCATCATATGCACAGGGTGTGTACCTGGTATGCCTGAGTCTGCCACTGATACAACCAATTGACATGTCTGTGTGTGTGTGTTGGTGAGGGACAGCAGTACAAGATGGGGCAATGTTGATGCAGTGTGTGCGTGTATGCGGTAGCCCTAGGTGTTATCACTTTGCATGTGTGTATGAATGCACACAGTCCCACCTCATGGCTGCCATATACAGGTGTTTGTGGACAGCCACAGACTGTACCTGCCAGGTCATACAGATCACTGTCTGTGGCCACGGACATGGTACCTGTGCCTGGCAGGGGTGCTACGGACCGTATCAGGTACTAAGCCAGACTGGGTACTGTCATCAGAAGCAGGTGGTTGGTGACTGGAGATAGGTTCCTGTTAGGACTGTCCAGCACCATGTGCACATGGTCTCCTGGGGTGGTCTAATGACAGCACAGACCCAGCATTGCTGGGGCTGCTGCTGGCACTATGTGAGCAGCCACGGGCCTGTTGTCATCCACGACGGCTGCCAGCTGCTGCTGTTGCTGGCATACAGCCACGTCGATGCCTCAACCGTCCACCATTGCCCTGGCTCATGGACATGTAGCTGTGGAACAGATCTAATGTGCCCCCCCAACGTCTGTCAATGACCTCGGTGAAGTTACGGATGGCAGCCGCAACATCACGCATACTGTCACTCATGGCTGTGTGACATGCTCTCAGCTCCCTCAGACTCTGTCTGGTGTACTGTTCCATACGTGACTGTGCCTGCATTACAGCCCGAAACATAGCTGAGGTTGAAAGACCTCTGTGGGCACGTCTGACAGGGTTGGTACGCCCACGGATGCTCTCATGAGAACCCATGGACGTCTGCCTGTGTGGTACCATATCAGGACCCTGGCCATGGCTGCTGTGTGGGGATGCAGGGACATTGGTGACAAAGGATGTATTGGCAGGAAGACTGTGCGCATTGATGGGGTCGACAGCTGTGTAGTGTCAATTGGCTGACCAATGACAGACCCTGGCATACCTACCTGTGCCATTACACAGGTATCATCATTATCACTATCCACAGCAGCTGATTCAGGTTTCCTGCTGCACGACACCAGAGCAGCACCAGAACCTGTGGGAGTAAGACAGAAAGCACAGTTTACAATGTGTACACAATGTCACCACTGATACATACATGCACACATGCACACATACACACATGGGCACATGCACATATGCACATATGGGCACATGCACGCATGGGCACATTGGCACATGCACACATGGGCACATGCACACATGGGCACATGGGCACATGCACACATGGGCACATGCACACATGCACATATGGGCACATGCACACATGCACACATGCACACATGGGCACATGCACACATGCACACACCTCAGTATATGAGCTATCAACCCACAGACACAAACACACCTGCAATCAAACACATAGCACTACTGCTTCAGCCTATTATTACTATTAGTATCAAGAGTATTGAAGGTAATGGTATTACACACTCACCAGCATGGATAGGCTGTCTTGCTGTTACACCAGAGTGACCTGCAGAAAAGAGACATTTATTGTCAGTGGGCACATCTGTGCCATTGATACTGTGGGCATGATACAGTTCAGTAGTGCAACAGTTAGCTTCCACAGGTGTACTGCAGATATTGAGGATATCACTCTTGCACAATAATTACCAAGATTACAGCTACAAAATGAGGACACACCTCACACATGCATAACCTAACAGTGTACAGAACGGTCAACTATACACATGGCATGTTACCTGCACGCTCTGTGTCCTGCTGCTGTGTGGCTCCAGCCTCCATCATTACACATGTATGCTACTGCTGTTGCTGTTGGGCTGGAGCCACAACACTTAGGAGTAGTCCCTCCAGTCTGGTGAGGGGGCGGATATCTAGCCACCCCACCACCTGTGGCAAGCTGCTGCCTGTGGATATCCGACGCACACTGACGGACATTTCTAATTAAATCACTGCAGTGATTGCGTACCTGCTCATATGTTCGGTTATGTGTGCCTATGTCATTTACCCGACGGACCAGGTCTTGCCACAGTGCAGCCCTCTCCTGCTGGTTCTGGCTGGTGTGGAAAAAAGAGTACAGTGAAATCCCGCACCAGGCTCTGGTGTATCTCCGCCTCCTCTGCAGCGGAGTAGACAGGGTTCCGCTGGTGAACCATAGCCCTGAAAAGGAGAAGGAAAATATGTCAGCAATATCTGTCAGTAAACTATGGCACACATAATACACATAATACTCGACTGCAGTGATATAACTTAAACACCATCTATAGCATCTGTCTGTCTATTGGGGGATACACATGTAAATGACCAGATATCAGTGCTCATCCGACAACTGTGCAACAGTACCTGGCACACTCCATACGACAGACTAGTATACTGCAGCAGTCAAGACACTGCTTCAGGTACAATACACAACCTCACACTGGGGGTTTGTATCAAGGTACTGTATGGGGAACATTGTCAGCCCATGCACTGCACACAATGCACGTTACATATTTCACTGGTAATGCACACTACTCTTACTTTCCATAACCCTACCTACACCACAGTGACATACAGGGTAACACAGCACAACATATGGCAATGTAGTATATGTTGATCGCAATACCTCACACACCTGTCTCTGGCCTCACACCAAGGACACACACTACCACGACAGACAGACAGTCATGGTGAGCAATCACACCAGTACACAACATGCACCCAGTCACTAGCACACTCATTCCACCTCACATATTTCATTTGCAATGTGTTCATGGGTGTGCATTGTGTCTTAGGTAGGTAGTGTGCTTTTGGCCCTGGTCCTACAGATGCATACTGTTATGCTACCCTGCCCCTTGTGGCACATGTGTTATGATCGTACTTGCTCCTTACAAATAGTTACACAGGGTGACTCATATGGCATATTACCTATCTGAATAACATTCAGCAGGGGTATGTCTGACCTCTACACATGGGGAGCCTTGCTTCTTAATTCTGTGTGGTCTACTACAGGGTATGTCGTATCTGTGGGTAGGGTCCTGTACCTCCACCATGTGCTCTATACTGCAGTGACACGGATGACAGACATAGGTAATTTGTGTTGTGGATGTTGGAGGTGTTACCATGGTTGTTAGACAACTGTCATGGGTGTGACCAAACTATGTATATCCAGCAGTGGTAACCTCTATGTAGGTAGTCTGTGTGCGCTCTGTGGTCTTGTCAGTCACTCTGCATAGGTATTGTGTTTGAGTGCATTGACACAGTTACTTGCATATGTCTGTGTCCTTCTCCATATCTGTAGCTGTCATGGGAGGTACATAGTGTGTAGGACATTGTGGGGTATGGATGGGTACAGCGACCTACATGTCCATAGCTGACACACCATGTCTGCTGACACATTCCATGTGCAGGTATTACAGGACTTGTGTGCCACTGTGTATATCAATGTGAAGCCTATTGTACACTTGTTGCCCCTGTTCCCCCCTGACACATGCAGTGGTGGGCAGGCATGCACATATGTGGTGGTTACTGGTGTCAGTGTGTTTGAATGGGGTATGGCACTCCAGTATCCACACTGGTGTTCACTCCATGCCTTTGACACCAGGCACCAGTTGCAAGACATCTGCACACATGTGCCTCACACAGTAGATATATATATATATATATATATATATATATATATATATATATGTGTGTGTATATATATATATATATATATATATATATATATATATATATATTGATATATTTATATCTGTATATAGATATATATATATATGTTTGTATATATGTATATAAAATATGTATATATAGATGTAGATATATACATATAGATGTGGGGAGAGAGGGGGAGAGAGTGAGAGAGAGATGCAGGGAGAGTGAGAGTGAGAGGGGGTGGGACAGAGAGAGAGAGATAGTCATATACAGACATATCTGTTGTCAGTCAGATCTATCTGTATATGTATATGTCTCTACATATATCTATATATGTATGTGTGTATTACATATATCTGTACGTACATATTCTACCAATCTCGATGTCTGTGCAGTAAGTGAGAAGCTGGTTCAAGGCTCCTGAGAGCACACCAGCAGTACCAGGCTATACCCCGTATCATGCTTTTTGGCCCCAGGACTCGGGACAAAACAAAAAGGGAGGGAGTGTGTCCATATTCATGAAGGACACCCACACCTCCAGGTTAGTGGCAACACATGAAGCATTACAGACCATCCAGGTGCAGATAACCGTAGGCAAACCTGCTATACAACTGGTAGCATGTTACAGACTACCCTCCCAATCGCAGGAACCACAGACAGCCTTCCTGAAGACATTGGAGGATATGAATGTCCCACCACACACCATCATATTGGGAGACTTCAACTACCCTAACATACACTGGGTGCATTATTCTACCCCAAACACCTTAGCCCAAAGGTTCCCGGAATTCACTAAGTCAAATGCAATGGAACAGCTAGTCACCTCTCCCACAACGGGAGATAATATACTAGACCTGATCATCACAAACATGGGGACAATGTGCTACACACCGGAAGTATACCCCTAACTAGTCACATCTGACCACAGACTAATACCCCTGGATATACATATCCCACCTCCCCCACAACACAAAAGACTACAGTGGGAAACCTCTCACATGCTGACTTTACAGTTCTTATAACTGAGTTGGTATCCTTAATGCCCACTGGGCCAGTGGAAACCACTTCCCACAATGCAGACACGTTCACATATGCTTTCTACGGACATCTCCAAGAATGCATGGATCATGCAATCACAAACAAAACCAAGACCCTCACCACCAAGGGCAGGTGTCCTGTCTGGTGGTCTCCAGCACTGAACAAATTGTATAACAACAGAAGGTAGCTACTGCACGGCAGAGCAGAATTCCATAGAGCTAAGGCATCTCTGATCAGCAGTAGTTGAAAGATACGTTTTGTCTACAAACATGCAAGGCCAACAATGAGAGAGACATCGCTATGGACACTACAGATAACCACAAGGCCTTCTTCTGCTATGTTACACACCTGGGTGGGAACCCTCAGATATGTTCAAAGTTTGTTCACAGTGACAAACGCTACACTGAACACACAGATAATGCCAACATTCTGGCAGACAGGTTCAGTGCAGATTTCTACCCTCCCTCACCCCCACATGAGGAATTACTTATCCCAGCTGACTGTTACCTCCCTGTCATCTCAGATGTCCAGCTGGGAACCACCCTCAGCAAAGCTGTAAACACAGCATCAATGGGACCCAACGGTATTGCAGGTTGCATGCTACTTGAACTCCAAGAGGAGCTACACACGCACATTAAATGCTATTCAACCATAGCCTTACTATAGCATATGTACCTGGACACTGGCATACAGCAACAGTAGTCCCACTCCACACAGGAGGCACCTCTACAGACCCTGGTAAGTACCACCCCATAAGCTTAACCAGCCTGGTCTGCAACGCTATGGAAAGGATCATTATGGAACTCGTACACAGAGACATTGGGGACTTAAACACTTGATCCCACCCGGTTTGGCTTTGTAGAGGGCAGATCCTGCCTTATGAACCTGGTTGATCTTTTCAAATCAGTCACTAGAGCCATTGACGAGGGCACAGCGGGCCATACAGCCTACCTGGACTTGCCTACGGCTTTCGACACAATACTGCACTCTGGCATCATAGACATGATCAACAGCTGAAATGTAAAGCCATATGTCACAAGATGGGTTGCAAACTGGCTAACAGATAGAAACCCTACAGTCAAACTCACTGGTGCCATGTCAGACTCAGAGCCAGTCACAAGTGGTGTCCCACAGGGCTCTGTCCTGGGACCGCTCATGTTCGGCATATAATTCTCAGCTGTGGAAGCAGACATGGGAGGGTAGTGGCTGACAATGTTCAAAGATGACTGCATACTAGGCACCATAGTCGATACACCAGCTGACACATACATCCTACTGACAGGCCTCACGGACACCGACAACTGGTGCCGGAGTCATGGCCTTAAACTGCATGCCACGTAATGTATACTCATACCCTTTTGGACGGACAAGTTACCCACATGTTATCACATAGACAGTAACCCACTGAGTACAGACAAAGTAATCAGAGACCTGGTGACACTGATCGATACTGACCTCTCATTTGACACCCACATTGCCAAAGTGGTTGGATAGACTTCCTACCTTGCCCACCTTATAATGAAGGGATTCACATCCAGATCAAAAGGGGTCATTGTACCCCTATACTCCTCCCTTATCAGGCCCATGACTGTGTACTATGCCGCATTTGGTATGTACCTCACCTGGCACTTGCAACAGCTAGGGGGACCCCATAAGTACATCACCAGGAGGATCAAGGGTCTCCAACAACTTTCATATGCTGCCAGACTAACGTAACTCATGCTCTATTCCATAGCATACTGCCGATGTAGGGGTGATCTGTGCCTGATGTACAAGGCCATGTCCAATCAGGTATTGATGGACATGTTCCACCTCATACAATCCAAATCCATCAGAACCACAACAGCTACAGATTTAAACCTCAGCACACATATGAATAGGACATACTGTAGGGACAGATCCATCACTAAGAGGCTTCCCATACTGTGGAACAGGATCCCAGTTCATGTTAGGCAGAGACCCTCACTGACACTCTTCATGTGAATTCTTGACGAGTGGATGGGTGATCATAGGCTTACACCAGGGGTGATCTCTGTGTCACTATTAGACAGAGGCACAGTAAACTAATGCTATTATGTAGGGGTGTCTTCACTGTGTCTCTACTATACAGAGGCGCAAGTTTATAAATCTATTCTATACACTGTCTGCAGATAGCCTAGTACTAAACTATGACACTGTAAAACTATATATGTCTATGTATATCTACATCCCTCTCTATCTATGTATACACATATGCATATTATATATATATATATATATATATATATATATATATATATATATATATGTATATACATACATATCTCAATATACAGACGTATACACATGTTATATATATATATATATATATATATATATATATATATATATATATACTCCTTTTTAGTTCCACATATGTATACACATAGTAACGTACTGCTGAACATCCATTACTGTACAACCTACTTGTACATTGCACTACAACCTACATTGCTATGTGCACATAGCTACCTTTACATACATATGTATGTAGAGCCTTCAGTGACAGTTGCAGTATGTCCTGGCCCTATGCACATCTTCATATACATAGATACAGACCAATAACACATCTGGAGGGTTCACAGTATGTAGATTATTATAGTAGTACTTTACATTACCTGTGTTTGTTGCAGCCGTTTGCGTAGACTTGCAATTACTTGGCCTGCTGTCAGCCTCTTTGTGCGCAAAATGGGCAGCTATGTATGGGGCGTAATTTTTTTGTGGGTACAGAGTGCCCTTTTTCAGGTGAGAGTGGTATGTCAGGTACGGGAAGTCGGTATAGCTGGGGAGGTAGGTAGGGGAGGTTAACAGACAAGACAAACAAGACGCATACAGGGGTGGTGTATGACACATGTGGGGGGTTACATAATTGACGGGGACGGATGTTTGGATATCTCGAGCCCATGAGCCCACATATGGCAACAGTGGAACTGAGATCCCCCACCCATGGGCAGTTGCCACTGTGCCTTTACTGCCCAGGATGGGGCTGTGCTGGGGGCTGTGTAGGCCGGGCAGCAGGCACACCCGTGAGTTGTGCCACCAGTGCCTCATGCTGGTGTAGGGGCCCAAGCACAGCGTGCTGGATCTCCCTACGCACCACAGTCCAGACACTAAGGAGGGTGAGTGGATGTTCTCCTCTGGCCACACTTGCAGAGGGAGGACAAGCCTCATCCCTGCAGCGCTTCCACCCGCAGGTGGCACAGGGCCACCGGAGGAGGGTCCGGCCTGGGCACAACTGCCAGGTGCACTCGCCAGCTGAGGTGGGAGAGGTGGGTCCACTGGAACCCGCCTTCCCTGTTGTCCTATGTTTTGCATTATTTAGTGACAGTTTGGGTTAGTAACATGCAATACCATTCACAATTAGTTGTAACAGCATGCATTAGTATTCCCATTAACCAAACACCCATAAATTCAAGCCGTTGAACAGCAAGCATAACACATGCATAATTTGAACAACAGTACACATTCCAACGACATGCAGGGTAGAGTGATGTCAACAGGTCATCAGGTTTGGATGTATGAACAGGGCACATGCATCAAGGTACATGCAAATATGTATGAACAAACAGGACAATTGTCCAGGGGTGTTAATTGTGAATACACATACCCATTTCACGTGGAATGGATTATTTGTGGTTATAGGGTAGGGTGTAGAAAAATTTCATTAACAACTCCAAATACCTACACATATGCTGTACATTTCTACTAGCTGCAGATATATACACATTACAGGTCTGACTACAGTTTCCTATGTGACAACTTATTCATGTTGGTGATAGGAATGTTACTGCTACATCAATATACATTTCATTTTTATTCATACACATTCATATCTGGCTCTGTTCAGCTACATCATCCTGCTACATTTGCTTTATATGGCTATAGACAACTGTGGATGCTTGGTATTTCATACAACCATACTATCTGCATATTGCAAACTGAGAGCAACATATCCAGATTTTGGGACACACATTCCAACTTCATTACTTTTTTCAACACATGTTGCTGTTTGGTTCTGCCTGTCACATTCATTTCATTCTCTACTGACTGCAGTATACTTTATTCAGGAGTTATTACTACTTTATTGGTGGATTCATACCTCTTTCTCACACTCTCTCACTTGTTTTACTTTTACAATTCAGGATGGTACTTAATTCTAGGCTTTATTGACATGTTTTACTTTTAGTTATAACAATCCTTTCCAACAGTCTCAGTTGTGTCATGTTTCAGAATTTAAACAGAGGGATATATTTCACACATGTGTTTTACTCAGCTTCTGTAGCTGTACTTTTCAGCCTGCTGCAGGTTATGTACTATTATATTACAGGTGGAACATCTTTATTTCAGACTTGTTTCATTTTTATTTTTGGATTACAGGCTGCATCACACTTTTGTAATCAAACAATACTTGCAAACTGTCTTACACTGTTACTTGCACTTTTTATTAATAAGTGACTACACTGCACTCTTTTGCAAGCTGTCATACTTATATTTTTTTACAGTTACAGGGAGAGAATTACTGACCTGCCTGGTGGCGCAACCGCATCAGCCTATCGGCATAGGCACGACGGTTCGCAGAACGGACACCTGCAGCTGCAATATAAATGAAGTAATATTGGAATACACATCTCCATAATATCAGCTAGGTTAATTTCTTACATAAATAATTACATGTAACTTACTCAGTAGTGGGGCGTTGGGCATTTGCCGGGCCTCCTGGATCCAACGGTTCAGTTAGTCCTGCTTCCATCTCTTCAGGTCCGCATGGTGGTGACGGACCTGTTCACCAGTCCTTGGTATTCCTGTGGCACTGGTGAGATCATGTGCCAACCGGTCCCACACCTCAGCCCTATATGCTCCCCACAGGACCTGGCCCTGCATGAGTTGGGCCTCATGATCATGGAGGAGGAGCCAAACCATATATTTGGACTCCTCAATGCCCCACCTCTGTGCTCGGAAGCAATTACCCTCTCCTACACCTGCCATCCTAACTGCAAGTCAGTTCCACAATTGGATATGCTGTGTATTCCCGCCTATGGGGCTTCTATATGCCATTTTTTCTGCACTTATCTGTGATTGGCCATTTTGGAATTGTATCAGCTTCACAAAACCTGCTTTGTCATGCTCCTCTTTCCATTCATTGCTATATATATGCTATTACGGCATTTCTAAGAGCAACTGTCATGGCTTAGTGGTTCAGTACTTTGACTATGGTGCATGGTATCCTGAGTTCGAGCCTGTCCATTGCTTTTTATATTTTATGACTGTCTACACAGGCTAGGAGGTGTGTCTGTGTAAAGGCAGTTTTGATACAGCTTGCTCAACGGTGCCCATCGGTTAGCTTGTTTGCGCGGTGCGCAGCTCCACGCAAATGGATCACGCTGGCTTACGCGATGTTTGGCTGTCAGCACACATATTACGCTCAGCTCAGCTACGGGCACACAGTTTCAGCGTGTTGGTATTCTGCTCAACCCCAGCCACTCCTTCTACACCTGTTAAACCACTACTCACCTACGGGCACTCATTTTACACCTTTGAAAACACTGCTCACCTACGGGCAGATATACTCAACTTGTTAGAGTGTAGCTCAGCTATAGGCACATCTGAATTTTTTTTTTATTATCTCACATTTCTTCAAAATACATGGCCCATTTCATTACATTTTACATAAAATATAATTTTATATATGTACATATATGTCAGGGAATTGTTTCGTGCTTATTTCACTAAAAATAAAAATTGATGTTGTGGGGCTCGAACCATAACTGCCTCCTCTTCAGCCAACGTCTCCACTGCTACGCTATTGCTTCTTGGCTTACTTTGCATATTTAGTTCTTATATGCTTTTTCACTGACTGCTAACTGTGGCTCAGCACCGGGCACGCCCACGCAAACGAGCGCACTCATGGGCAAACATCTTTACAACTTATAAAAAAAAATATAACATGTTCATTTTTACATTTTATGTTCATAGTCTTTGGGGGGCATGTGTTGTGTTGTGTTTATTCACATTTACACGGACTCTGTCGTAGGGGTTTACTTTCGGGACTTTTACTCTTCTGGGGGCATGTCCGTTTGCAGGGCTCACCCTATGGACACGCCCCCTACTGTCTTACATGAACCGTGTTAACCTTAGGTGTGATTCAGCATGCCCTCATGCGTATGCATGGCATGCTGATGTCACACCGTTTAACTGCAGCCTCCGTGTAAGCCTTGTAACTCTTACATGGAGGCTTCGTGAATCCTGCCCAGCAAGACACTTTTAAAAAGCAACAGAGATCTTCCTTTCTCCATTGCTTCCACACACAGCTCTGATGTACTGCATAAGCATACACATGCACAGTACATTAGAACTGCTGCAGAATACCACACAGCTGCGGAAGGGCAACATGGAGGCATTATACAATGCCATTATTTAAGAAAAGTAAGTATTTTTTTCCTTAAATAATGTCATTGTATAATAGCAATAACCCACTTCTGGGTGTGGGAAATGCTGGATTTACCCATGGTTGTCTTTGTTTGGCCACTCGGGTTTCGACCGCATGACCAAACCACACCAACCATGGGTAAATCCAGCATTACCCACACCCAGGCATGGGTTACAGCTTAAAAACATAAATAATCAGTTGTTGTTAAAAGCACTATGATAGTTATGGACAGATGTCATTCATTTTTGTTGTGACAACAAAAATCAAATAAACTGCAATTATCAAAAATACCCTTATTAAACTCAAGGACAACATGTAACCTAAATTATGCTGTTATGCACAACAAATCAATGACTACTGCACTTACCTTGCAGATGCATTAGGGGTAGTCTGGCATTAATATACATGAAAGTGAAAATAATTCACATTTATATCTGAATTGTTATGTTATGAATCTTTCTGGAGAAGTAAATGTTGGCAGGGATAACACATACCTCTCTCCCTCTACTGCTCCTACATCCTGAGCATATACAATATATACAAAGAAGGATTACGGGCATGGTCTTCATCACATGTAAACAGGAAAACAGTATGTATTATTGCAGTGGAAGAATTGTGTCAGGTCAATGTGTGATGATCGCTATGTACAACAACAAAACAGTGAAAACAGCAAGCAGTACATGTCCTCTAGCCTTGATGTGAAGTGCAGTTTTATACTTTATATCTTCAGCCATTGCTGTGACAATTGAAACTCTGCACATACATAAAGATCACTATATATAAACTGGAGGAACTGAGATTCAACCCTACAACTCTTACTTATATTTAAAATGCAAGCCTGTCTTCTCTCTGACTAGCTAACCTATCATGGTTGTGTGGATATGGATTGATGGAAATGAACTCAATAATATGAATTTTTTGAGAGCAGTTAAACAAAATGTGAATTTGTGCTTCTAAAGTACAAGCTAAGGAAAAGAAATGTACAACTGCTGCCATGTGCTATGCTTTTGAATCATAAAAGTATGCAATCTTGACTGCATGTCAGCACGATGCTCACACTAATAACAAACAGCTATAACACTTCAGTGTTAAAAATGTCATACTTTTCAATAAAACATGGCACTGCACTTGAAACACATAACTGTACATTATAATGATTGCTATTAATGTGTTTTTTAATACATCAACATATAATTTAGGTAGGAGGGCAGTATGATGTTTCTAAAAACTTTGTGGATAACAGATAAATTCGTAGTCACCCATGACCTAAGAGTTATAGGCTTCAATGCACCACGCAAATACTTGATGTGTAAAAAGCCGGACTGCATAACTTAGCAAGCAAGTATAGATCTCTGATATCTGTTCTTAAATAGGAAATGTGGAACTGGCAAAATATTATCCAAAACAGTCTGCAATAAGATTTGAACACACACACACACACGCACACACACACACACACACGCACACACACGCACACACACACACACACACACACACACACACACACACACACACACACACACACACACACACACACACACACACACACACGCACACACACACGCACACACGCACACACACACACGCACACACACACACACACACACACACACACACACACACACACACACACACACACACACACACTCACACAGACACACACATCCATGAAATATTCATATTGGCTTATTGCTTAACATTTTGAGCTAATGGAGAGGACACCAGTTTATGTTATAAAACTGTATGAATAATGATGGAATACACATTTATCCACCTTATACTATTCGTAGATGTCGGTATACTGAGTTTACTTGTTATAGTTTGTAAAACTAAACATCAGAAATTACTTTTCAAAATGAGTAAGCCAGTCATGGCATTAGTGCATAACTGTTTGATTAAATAACCTGTCTCCATATACAGTAGTAAACCTACAGCCATAAGGCAGAATAAGGGTTACAGATCCATACTTTTTGTAATTCCATTTTGTTTTAGAAACCGCAACATGTTTCAGACATGCTGAGCTACACAGGTTTTACATTCATGAAAGTGATTAGAGTAAGCATGGATATTGCAATAGTCTACATTGTATAATAGACAGCTTACTAATGTATTTATTACTTACCATTCACAAATATAATAAAATTGTGGGATGCTTCTGGAAGCTTTGTGAATAATGGAGATATTAATAGTCATCCACAACCTATGTGCTGTAGGTATCAATGCACCGTGTAAATACTAGATGTTTAAAAAGCTGTACTGCATAACTTACCAAACGAGTATAGCTCCTCAGTTTCTGTTGTTAAATAGGAAATAGAAAACTGGCAAAATATCATCCAAAACAGTCTACACTGAGATTGGAACCCACACATTTCCATGACACATTTGCATTGGGCTGTTGCTTAATGCTTTGTATTTATAGACAACACACTTCCTTTAGTGTTGTAAAACTGTATGGAATAATGTCTGAATACACATGTATCCACATTATACTGCGGTGGTGCAGCGGTAGCATTGTTGCCTCACAGCAAGAGGTTCTTCCATTTGATTCTCAGCTGGAGCATGAGTAGTGCCTTCTGTGTGGAGTCTGCATGTCCTCCCTGCGGTGGCATTTGAAAGAAATGCGTAAATGGGCGTGCCTTCGTTGAAAGTTGAACGTCGAGCTGGCACCCTGGCATTCATGAAAATCTACTACCAATCATTAGCAGATCAGAGTTCCGCTGTGGTGACCCCTAACCAGGAAAATCCAAAAGACAAACAACAACAGCACACGTATCAACATTATAACATTAGTGCGTGTCATCATAATGAGTTTAACTGCCATAGTTTGCAAAAAAAAAAAAGTCAGAAGGCACTTTTCAAAATGAGCATGCTAGTAATGGCATTAGTGCACATCTGTATGGTTCAATAACACATGTCTCCACATACAGTGTAAATGTACAGCCATAAATCAGAATAAGGTTTACAGATCCACACTTGTAACTGCATTTTGTTTTACAAACACCAGCATATTTCAGCCGTACTTACCTGCATGAATTTTACATTCATGAACGTGATTAGAACAAGCATGGCTATTACAGTTTTGTTGTATATTTTATAATGTACAGCTTACTTATATATGTGTTGTCAGCATTCACACATACAAAAGTACTGTAGGATGCTTCTAGAAGCTTTGTGGATAATGGAGGAATGCATAGTTGTCTGTGGCCTAAGCTCTGTAGGCACCAGTGAACCACAGCCATAGCTGATATGTAAAAAGCTGTACTGTATAAGTTGCCAAACAACTTTAGGTTCCATATGTGAAGTGCAACATTGCCTAAATAACTACTAATATTGTTAGAAATGGGCTTCAGTCCCATACATAGGAAACCAGCAGTCACTTCATCATGTTACTGAACCACTTGAGCTAGGTGACACAACAGCGCATTGCTGATTGTATAAGCTGAATGTATGCAATATCAGTAATAGCTATATATGTGAAGTTCCTATAAATGTACAGTCATAATCAAAGATCCTACAGAATGTGTACACTGGTACAGGCCAGTAGCAGGTAACATCAGAATGTGTTAATACATTAATTTTAACTTAAATGACAAGAACATACATTCCTACATTTGCTTTACTATAATCACTACAGACACCCAAAAATACACATGAAACAGTCTCAGAAACAAATATGCTTACCAAATACATATATGAGAATGTAATTGTTAAGGTATGGATTATGCAGCTTACTGAAGGCATCTGCTGTCTGGTGTCAGACTTCTGCAGCTCACTGGTGAAGAGCCTCTGCATTCCTCCAATACAGGTCATCATAGTGGTGGCAGAAATGCGTGTCACCCTAGTAGATCTCAGTCAATCTGGAATGCTTCTTCACAATCCTGTTCCATATATCAATCAACATGAGTTCCTGGTGTGCTCTGACATCCTCTTCTCATGTCCAGCATAGACAATTAGCATTTAGGTGGTCCAGTTTGCTCCAGGATATGCCAAAGCCTCCTCTTTGTCAAAATCCTCACTATTGCAGTTAAAAAATGTTGATAAATGCCTTATAAAATGCTAACTGAGGATCTATTTAGATTGCAGGTAGCAACAGAATTTAACAATATCACATATTAAAGTTGGCACATATAGGATGCTATCAAGCATAACAGTAACATACATGTGATGATTTGTTTTGCATAGCTTTGACTTGCAAACAAGAGGCGAGCAAGGCAATTGATATATGCTTAACACATCATTATCATCATGTCAATATGTGAGCCCCATATAAAGTATAACATATGGATATCATCTTGTTTTCCAGATGTCAATCAGACGTAGGAGGACAATTTCTCACAAAGAGAGATTAAAATTAGAATCAAGGATCTGTGCCAGCATGGGGGCAGCCTTCTTGGATGGAGGCTGGGCAATATTGTCAGGAGGAATGAACTGTGCATGGACCTGACAGACATGATCAATGCTGTGGGTGGTAACAATTGATCCAGGGAGGCCTGTCAGTGACACAATCCTCTGTGCAGACAACAGACTACTACTATGAGTGGGCAAGGACAGCCACTAGTGCTGGGCCATCCTTGCATCCTCCAGAAAAGATAACTGTGTTCTTGGGCTAAAATCATACCACCAGTCTTAACTGTCAGATACCAGAGGAGGTATTAAAGCAGGTGTTCCAGGACATATAGGTATGTCCTAACTTCCAAAACACTGCAGCATACACACTTCCTCATTAAGGATCTTTATTTCACAATTATTACTGTATTGTTATATTTGTGTTCCAGCAGCAGAGTTATGCCATAAATGTGGAAACACACATGATGTGGATGCACATTGCTGGTGTTACAGCCTGTTATCTTACCAACACAGTACATGCATTACACTACCAGTAACATGTGTATTTTTTTTTTCAGTTGCATAGGTCCATCATTATCTGGGCAGCAAAAACACATCACATAAGTGTCACCATATGCTATTAGTGTGATCCATAGTTTTCTGTACCTCTGCCTCCTATCATGACTGTGGAGTATAATCTGATGTTGATGTTTTTGTACCATTTTAACTTACAGATACATCACTGCAAGACATGAGCCTTGCAGCTGCACATATAAGACAGACCAGGTATGGTTATCCATCTTGTTGATATGATGCAGCACTTTGTAGCACACTTGTGATATAGGATATTCATGTCACCATGTTCCATACACAGGTACATCTGGATAACATGTGCACCATTGTCACATAAGTGTCTTCATATCCTCTTAGTGTGTGGCATGTTTGTTCTTTGCTTTACCTGCAGTTATGATTGTAGAGCATAGTCACATTTTAACATTTGTGAGCCTTGTTATACTACTGGATCTGCATTATGACAGATGATATGTTCCCCAAACAAGAAGAATGTAACTGGTAAGGCATTGCATTTGTGTCTTTCATGACTACTGCATTTCATCTCACCTGTCTAGAACACTTTGAATCTGTACATTAGCCTCGTCCACCCAGTCTGTGTCTATAGTATCTCCTGTGTGTCATGCCTCTGTTGGAATGCTGTGTGATGTCTGTATCTGCTTAATGGTGATGTTTTTATGTGTAAGTTTCCACATGACAGTTGCAGTTCAACCCTCACCTCCAGTGATAGAGTCACAAAAGAAGTGAGGTAGGTTTTACTGTTTTTATTACAATCATCAGTCATATTTGTTTGATATATAACACAATGTCATCTCCCTGTACATAGGGTCCATGAAACACTCATAGGCAAAATGTCCTGTAAGTCCATATCATCATTAGCATTGTAGTCATATAGTTGTCCCATATTTCATTAATAAACTGCATTATTTGATTTGTGTGAAGGTATGTGATGTGTCAACTGTCTCTTCTTGTAGAACATCTTCTGCCTGCCTTCTGCAGTAGGCTGTTCACTGATCCTGAGGTAAAATGTGATATGGAACACAGATCCTTGAAAAAGATTTGTTGTCCAGCCTGGAAGGGGACAGCCATGTAGATCATGCTATAGTCTCAGATATGGAGGATAATGTGGCCAGCCATTCTGATGATGTGGGGACATCAGATAACAGACAAGACGATGACCATGATCACTGTCACATGCAGAGTCTGGTAATAATGGAAACTCTGCCCCATGATGGAGCAATACTACCTCTCAGACTACATATAGGAGTTTAGCTGATATGCATGGATGCATGTCACAGTGTGTCTGCCTAGTATTACACATGAATGAATGTTCATAGCGATATCATGGATCTGACCTGTGTGCACTTGCCTGTGCAGCTGTTCCAACAGCTGTGTAGCACATCAGCCGCATGTGTTGCATGTAGGTTAGGAGCACAGAAATGGAGAGCACATGGCAGCATTGACTGCACATCATCACAATGTGTTATCTACTGCACACTCTGTTGACAACCTTGTTATGATGGTGTTAGGGCAATGCCACAGTAATTACTGGGAGTTACATGCCATAAATTGGTACTAAGCAGATTACCTCCTATGGAGAGAGGCAGACTCCCTCTCATTAAACCAACATATGGCTCTCAGACATCAGTGCCTGTGCTGCAACATGCATGCACATCTGCTGTTGGTCACTTAACTGTTAGCACAGCAGTCACTTCTAGACAATTACATCATAGTCTGAGTCCTACCCACACTGTGTTCCCACATGTTAGTGTCACTACTCCTACCACATTTCTACAGTGCCATGGGCCACCTGCTTCCAGACGTGTCAGGGGCAGCTAGGATCAGGGTGCGAGACATCAGGATGGGCATTAAAGTAACTCTGACTGTTGATCTGATATGTGTCCTCTTCTGTTATTCTGACCTTCTGGCAATGATTACAGCTGTGTTAAACAATGACAAATTAATCCGTAGGTAGTTCTTCAAATATTTCAGTTTTCTTATAATTTATCTGATCAAGGTGACTAGCTTCAGTTTATGACATGTAGTACTTCTTTGTCATTTGCATATGTTAGTGCAGGTATTTATGACAGTAATTCTATATGTGATTCATGTTTTCATGTTTGTATCAGTTGCAAGTGAACATATTGCACTGTTTTTTTGCATTACACTGTCCTTATTGTCTGCCATCACGGCATGCCTAACTATGCTTTTGTATACACACCTATGTCAGTTATGCCATTTTAATTTGGTACTGCACATGCCTAGCCCTCACTACTCACTACATTTCTGTGCACCCATTTCCATTTTCAATGCACCATGCATATGCGGATTTCCTATATGTATTCCTTCCCATATCTGATTCTGCACACACATATATACCTATGCTGCTGTATCCCTAACATTGATGAATATTCTATGTATGTTGTGCAGTCACTGTCATTGATGCTTTGCATGTTTCCACATATTATTACCTGGAAGTGAGTCAAGTTGCAGTGATAACCTGTGCATCCCACCATCGCCTTCTGTGTGGCATTCCCTATCAGCCATGGGATGCAATACTTGTTTGGATTTATATTTTTTGGTTGGACCATTGGGATGTATGTAATTAATCCTGCTTCAGTAAGTTTTAATGTGTAGTAACACAGCGTCGCTTATCACACAAGGCTATATGAGATACATTGATGCTGGTGTATGGCCCTTGTTTTTGGGTTTGATTTTGCTGATACATTACTATACACACTATAGGCCTAGATTTCTTGAGTTAGTAGCTGCCTGACAGGTAGCATTTGATGCTATTTATCTGTATGATGATATCCTACCTGTCTAATCACAACTTCTGCTGTGCATATCTCCTACATCCCACGCATTTGCCTATATGTTTCTTTTTGGTGCTGTGCCTTCCATTGCATCTTCCTGTGTTGATGTTTCCTCTGAGTGTTTTGTATATATTCTTACTGATATACCTTATGCTTATGTTATGCATGATATTCACTGTGGCAACTAATGGTTTCTTGCCATTAGTCGTGATCTGTGCTGCTGTTTTGGGGCAAAATTTGAACATCACTGTTTAATATGTCTGCTTATGAAAGTATGGCTTGTCATGACTCAGATGTGTGTGTCAGACACTGCCATGTTACCTGAGGTAGGATATGTGACCACATCATCTTATACCCATGCATATTTATTTTTCCCCATGTCCTGCTGATTATCCAGTGACAGCTGTAATATGTCATAATCAGACATTTGGGGTTCTTGAGGAATGCCACCCACACCTGTGGCTGGCAAGCCACCATATCTTGCTGTTATCATTTTGTGTAGCATAGCACACACAGTAGCTATCTGTAATGCCCCTTCTGGTGTGTATTGAAGTGAAGCCCCAGATGTGTCAGCAAGACATCTGAATCTTTCAGCATGCCAACCACATGCTCATTGGTGTTTCATGTTGCAGTGCTGTCTCTGTTGTATGCATCCTTGGCAGGGATTGATTGAACTGTTCATGGCATCATTAGCCAAGAGTGCAGTGGATAACTGCAGTCACCTGTTTGTGGGATGGAGATAACACATATGTTGTCCTCATGCTTAATGTTGACAGGTGTGAATTCTGATTACATCAAAGATATGGTGCCATATTTACCAAGGGTCTATATTATATCATTGAACGCTTAAAAAAGTGAATGATGAATAATCAACCCCATGTAAGCGAAAGCTTACAATCTCGAAAGCTCAGAACAGCGATTTTTTTTCAAGGGAAAAAAAATCGCTGTTCCAAAAAAAAAAAAATTGAAAGAATATGTAAAGTGGGGGGCTTCACCCCTCACACTCCCCTACTTAAATATACAAGCTTCAAGATCACATTACAGTGCTGAAAACGGCAAAGTAATAGAAGCGGACAAGCAAATTCTTTCCCTGGGAAAGAATTCACTTAAAAGCGGTTCACTGTTTTGCCTTTTCATTGTTTTAAATTCGACCAAGATGCATTCGATAGAATGCGTCTTCGGTCATCTAATAGGAACCCTTTACCAAGTAGTAGTTCCACAGGTATTTTGCCATATTGAAAAGCTGTCCTCGGACCACTTCTCTCCATATTAAATCATCATGGACTCTACCATGGTGTGTTGCCATAATATTGTTAATGAGATCATCTGCTAAGCATATCACCTGACAGTTGAACAATGGACACCACGTTCTATTCATGTATAGTCCTGTATCAGGTACAGTGGGTTTTTACTTGGAACATGGGTGCAGTCTATTCCACCAAGGACATGGGGGAAGTTGGCTATGGCATAGAAATAATGCATGGCATTTCCTCGATCAATGACAGTTGCTGGGAAGTGGATGTATTCATCCACCTTGGTGCAAATTGTTACCAGGAAATGTGAGAGGAGTTGACTGGTAGTTGTCTGGGGCATTCCTACATCATCTCCCATATGCTGCTGAAATGTTCCAGAGGCTAGTATACTGAGACTCAGACATACTTCTGTTTCTAGGAGTATTGAGTAACCACATAGACTATGAATGTACATAAGGGGTGTGCACATCCTACACTCTGCCTGCACCAGCTTTCTGTCTAATCTGTAACTATCAACGATTTCATGGTCAGAGAGCTGGTTTAACAGTAGCTTGGCTTGGTGCCTAGCTGGTAGCCTTCTTGGCTGCACTTGCAGATCTTCTTCATTATGACTTCCAATGCATTAAATGCAGTTTGCATTATTTTTATTTAATTAATAGTTGTAGATTCCAAAGGATTTCATACATATCTGTGCACATTATAGAACTGCATCCACCGCCAAAGTGCTGATGTCTTCCTTCAGATGCTGTGTTGTCTGCAACTTTCTTTTGGTATCAATCCCATGCATATCCCTAAGGTGAGACTACATAGTGTTAACTAAGATAACTAGAATTATAAGAACATCACTATAGATATATGACAAAGATAATATACAAATTAGTGGTGATGATATTCTTAAGCTGCTTACTAATAGAAAACTGCTTATTATGTCAGAGTTGCACAATTGCATCCTCAGTGTAGTAACCAACTAACATCATCCAGAACAACTAGAAAAGCATAGCTGCTTTATATACTTTCAGGAGTCATTCACAGGAAACAACTACCCAAATCCAACAACAATACCACAAATGCACACACATACATACACATCACAGCCATAACACATTTCATTAAATACAGAGAGGCACAGATAGCAGAAAAAAGGGAACTTGCAATTTATTATTTAATACATCCATAATGTTTATTTTATATGTGGTTGCTAAACATTTGCTTTTTTTTGCGTGTGTGTGTGTGTGTGTGTGTGTGTGTGTGTGTGTGTGTGTGTGTGTGTGTGTGTGTGTGTGTGTAAACATAATGTATGTTGAATATATTTAATTTTACCAGAGTATGCTACCACTGGGATACACCAGCTATGACATGTCTTCTGTCATGTAATCCTATAAACCTTACTCCAAGTGTGCTACAGGAATCATGGGTGATCAGGTAGAATGCTAATAATAACGGTTCAGTTCCTTACATTTATCAAGCTAGAGATGCTCCATATCCGTAAGTATAACTCCTCATGCATTACCCACTCAAAAGGCCTGAATCTAATATACAGCATCAACAAAACCTACTGGAGATACACAGGTTTGTCTCCTAAAGGCTGCCCTGTCTCTGGAATAGACTTCCCATACATGTCAAACAGAGGACCTCACTGACCCTCTTTAAGTGTAACCTTGATGAGTGGATAGAAAGCCACAAATTTGTTCCAGGGGTTCCACCTGTGTCCCTCATTGACAGGGGTGACAGATGCTGACTTAGGTTTCTTTTAGGGGATAAACTCTTGGCTAGGCTTGTAAGGGTCCCTTGGCCATTAGTCTACCAACCCCCTATGCTTCTATGATCCTGTAGGCATGGCAGAGTCTTTCATACTTGTATGAGATGCTGGTTAGAGCAGTTACTAGTACAGTAATTGAATTACTGATATGAGTACAAAAAATATCAGCTCTCTGCTACACGCAGTCACTATCTTCTTTCATAGAGCAGAGCTTGCAGTCACTACATCTGAACTCAAAATTGCAGGAGCTATGCCACAAGGCCCTACACCTACAAGTTTACTGAGAGTTTTGGCATTGTTTAATAGCCAGTGGGCACCTCTGCCACAAGGCCCTACATCTACAAGTTTTCTGAGAATTTTGACATTGTTTAATAGCCTGGAGTCACTGCATCTGACTGCCATACAACTACAAGTTTGCTGAGAATTTTTGTATTGTTTAATAGCTTGTTGTCACTACATTTGACCTCAGTATTGCAGGAGCTCTGCCACAAGGCCCTATACCTACAAGTTTACTGAAAGTTTTGGCATTGTTTAATGTAAGCATATTTATCTTGAAGAACCTTGCTGAGTATTAACTTTAATCAGTTACATACATGTCAGCTCTGTGATTGAAAATCTCTATGAAATAGTCTGTGTATTCTAAGGACCTCTTACTAAGTTGGCCACTGTCCCCTTTAGCTTAACAAGTAGACTATACTGTATTTGACAGTTATTTAGTCTCAGAAAATGACAAACTGTTTTACTTGCATATCTTTGTTAATTGCTTTGTTCTGGCTGTAAACTTACCATTAATGGGGAAACAGTTGAAAGAATGAGAAGCACAAAGGTTCTAGGAGTGCACATCGATGAGGACTTGTCTTGGAACACAAATACAAATGACATAGTCAAGAAAGTACACCAGAGATTGTACTTTTTAGGAAGGGTAAGGAGAGTGAATCTCCCATCTACAGTTCTCACTACCTTTTACAGTGGCAAGATAGAAAGCATTCTGACAAACAACTTTGTAGTATGGTATGGAAGCTGCTCTACCTCTAAGCACAAATCCCTCCAGAGAGTGGTGAAGACAGCTGAGAGGATCATTAAGACCACCTTGCCACCTATCCATGACTTGTATGTATCCAGATGTCTCAGCAGAGCCAGAGGAATAATTAAAGGTTGCACTCACCCTGCTTACAGACTGTTCCTGCATCTATCATCCGGAAAGCACTTCTGAATCATATGTTGCAGAACTACAAGATTCGGGAATGGCTTCTTCCCTAATGTCATCAGGTTGCTGAACTCTAATAACCACTACACTCCATGATGTCCAACTGGGTCAGTAGAAACTCTCTCAAATTATGCAAGGACCTGGTTGCCAGTCTCACCTAATTAGTGCAATATTCACCATGAATGAAACTTATAGGCCATCTAGGGCAGTAGCAATGCAGTAAAATGTCTCTTCTTTCAGTGCAATACATGTAAATTCATAAATTAACCATAGTGCAATACTCTAAGCTCCATAGTACAATACTCTGATGTTCGTAGTGCAATACTTTCTATGTAAGGATCAAGACCTGTGCAATACTAAAGTGTCATGCAAGTAAGTGTTCAGTTCGAAAAGTGTTAAAATGTCTTTGTAATTATGTGCAATATTAGTCTGTCTACCTGCATGTCTGTGATGTAATAGCTAGGTGTTACATGTGTAAATGTCTGTGAAAATAGTTTATATGTTGTCTGCACATTGAGTCCGGAGATGTGGAATTTCATTCAGTTTTTGCACTTGTGTGATTTCTGAATGACAATAAAGTTTACTTTGGCATTACTTTGACTTTAAACTGTTCTTGGTTATAAACTGACCTGAGGATGGGATTGTCACTGTAGTACAATGCATTGTTAAACATCCCCTCCATGCTGTCTCCCCTTACACTCGGTCACTATCTTCCTTCATAGAGCAGGTATGTGTCATATGTTATTGCACTTCTGCTTGTTTTAAGACTGTGTAAAACAGTGAAAAGACTTTGTTAGTGTGTTATTTATGTAACACTTTCATTCAGATTGGCTAAGCTTTATGTATGCTGAGCATGTTTCTCTTTAACACATATGTGCATAATGTAAATTGCTGGTGTTCTGATATGTGTATATATTTATAAAAAAAGAGAGAGAGATTACACTGTTTTGATGTACTGGTTAATCCCATAAATGTTTTCTATGTGATGGTGTTAAATTGTGCTTATCACTGTAATGCCATGCTCTGATAATTTGTGCAATACAGCTGTATATTTACACTGCATTACTGTGATTCTCTATCAGCATACTTAATGCTAAAACTGCTTTGAGTTTACATACATAAACTTTTTTTACATCACTCTACTCTTATATTTCCCCTGTATCCTCTTGCTCTGACTTACTCTTGTTTTGCCTTCATTTCTTTTTCAGATAATAATTACTGACATTGTTGACTCAATATAATTTTACAGTTTTGCATATATTTTTTCTTTCATTTCAGAGCCTGCAGTCACTACATTTGACCTCAGTATTGCAAGAGCTCTGTCACAAGACTTACATGTACAAATTTCATGAGAGTTTTGTCATTGTGTAATGTAAACATATTTATCATGTAGAACCTTGCTACTTGCTAACTTTAATCAGTTACATACATGGCTGCTCTATGACGGAAGTTTGTGCACTCTAAGGACTTCTTACTAATTTGGCCACATTCCTCTTTAGCTTAACCAGTAGACTGTACCGCATTTGCCAGTTATTTAGTCTCAGGAAATGACAGCTAAACTGTTTCACTTGCATCTCTTTGTTAATACCTTTCTTCTGGCTAAAATCGTCTTGGTTATAAATTGACCTGAGGGTGGGATTGTCACTGTAGTACAATGTATTGCTAAATATCCTCTCAGTGCTGTCTCCTCTTACACTCAGTCGCTATCTTCCTTCATGGAACAGGTATGTGTGATATGTTATTACACTTGCATTTATTTTAAGACTGTGCAAAACAGTGAAATGACTTTGGTTGTGTTCTGTATTTGTAATACTTTCATTCAGATTGGATAAGCTTTATGTATGCTGAGAGTGTTTCTCTAACACATATGTATGCAATGTGAGTTGTTCTGATATGTGTGTGTGTGTGTGTGTGTGTGTGTGTGTGTGTGTGTGTGTGTGTGTGTGTGTGTGTGTGTGTGTGTGTGTGTGCGTGTGTGCGTGTGTGTGTGTGTGTGTATATATATATATATATACACACACACCTACCTACCTGGATAGAATTACACTGTTTTGCTGTACTGGTTAATACCATGAATGTTTTCTTAATGATGGTGTTTCATTGTGGTTATTAATGTTATGCTATGTTCTGATAATTTGCTTGATACAGCTGTATATTTACACTGCATTACTTTGTTTCTTTATTACTATGCTTTCTGTTGAAACTACTTTGAGCTTACTCATAAACTTTTTTTACCAGCACTCTAGTCATATATTTCCCTTGTATTCTCTTCTCTTGCTGTGATTTACTGTGGTTCTTCCTCCATATCTTTTTCATATAATAATTACTAATGTTATTTCCTCAATGTAATTTTACTGCTTAGTATATTTTTTTCCTTTCTTTCATTTCAGAGCCTGTGGTCACTACATCTGACCTTGATATTACAGTAGCTCTGCCACAAGGCCTTACACATACAAGTTTACTGAGAATTTTGGCATTGTTTAATGTAAGCATATTTATCATGAAGAACCTTGCAGCATATTAACTTTAACCAGTTACATACATGCCTGCATTGAGATTGAAAATCTCTATGAAATAGTCCACACACTCTCAGAAACTCTTATTAAGGTGGCCATTGTACCCTTTAGATTGACCAATAGGCTATACTGCATTGACCAGTTATTTAGTCTCAGGAAATGAGCGACTACTTTTACTTTTACTGTTTTGTCTTGTTAGTTGCTCCGTGCTAGTATAAACTGATTGTACATGGTAAATTGACCTGAGGGTTTGTAGCCCACTCATCTAATCACTAGTTCACACCCATGGCCTCTTACTTTAATATTATACTTCCAACATATACATTTCATATGTGACTCTTATTCCAATGACCTTACTACTTCTACACATGCACTTGTGTTTCTTGGTTCCTGTTTCCCCTATCTCTATTTAATTTTTAGCCCCACTCCCATCTTTTCTTCTCCCTCCCATACTGCTTCCATATATCTAGCATGAACTTCGCCTGTGTCCCATTGCTACTGTACTCTAACCCAACAGTTTAATGCTAAAGAAACAGGTCATTTTTATACATTAAAGTACTTACATTGCATGTACAGCCTTCAAGTTACTTGTGGTTAGTTTAAGCCCCGCTACGCTCGCCCTCGCTATTCTGGGGCTCGCTCTGCGCCCCACCTGTAGGTTTACCCCTGGTATCACTTCTTTGTCACTGTTAGACAGAGGCATAGTATACTAACCTCAAAAAAGGGCATAGCAAAATTAATTTAAAATGGGTGGCGAAAGCCAAACACACTCTGGCTAGGCTTATAAATGTCCTAGGGCATATAGCCTAGTATGAACCTATGAACCTATGAACCCGCTCCGAGTAGTGCTAAATTTATAGTTATATAACCACTCCCCTCTTTTACGACCAATCAGCTACAACCACCCAATTAATAGCACTCCCCCTTCCTGCCGCAAACTTCCTAATCTTCTTAATATATTACTGCTTAAATACTTTACCACCATAATATCTCAGCTAGTCACAACCTTATCACCAAAACCAAAGCTATTGCTCTCTCTCTCCTACCTTTACTGCTCATTTCATATCTCCTCACCATCTATGAAAACCAACATTACCAAGGATTCTTCCACCCAAAGACCCAAACTACCACCCCAATAGTATCAAACATGGAAAACTTCACAATTCCCCTCACAACTAAATCCTTAACCCCTAAAAACTACCACCCTATTAGATCCAGATATATCAACCCCTAAAACAAACACTATCAAAAGCTGATGATCAAAATCCTAAAACTCATAGTTAGTTTACAACACAACCTCACAATGGATGGAGACAGCCACCCTAACCCCAGCCCATCCTCACCTGCTGACTTTAGCTCCCAAACTACTAATTCCCCTAACATAATACCTTCATATAGATCCCCTAATTCATTCCTTGTCTGCCACTTATAAATAATAAGATCCATAACCTGCATGCCATTTTGGCAGTTCACTCCCCTGATATATTATGTCTAACAGAAACTTAGCTAAAGCTAAAACCGGCAACTACAGATAATGAGGTATTACCACCAGGGTACAACATACTCAGATTAGACCGACATATTAGGAAAGGTGGTGGAGTAACTATACTTTATAAAGCTACACTGAATGTTACTAAGGGCTCCTTACAACCACCCCAGGTTAATAATGCAGAAATTCTTATAACCAAACTGCAAATTAATAAAAACAAATGTATAAACATAATCTGTGGCTACATTCCCCCAGGTAATAACACAAACACACTAGAAGATATCCTCCATTGGTTATCCAGTACTTATACTCAAGTAGCCATTGTTCTCGGGGACTTCAGCATTGACTGGAACACATGTTCCTCAGAATCTTCTACAACCCACGTAAGTAATGTAGTCCACAAAAGGCACAGACACCAACTGCCACGTATATCTAAATGGTGATGCTTCCAAACCGAGATGTAGCAAACTGTTTTATTACATCTAATGTTATAGTAGTTAAGCGCTTTCACCCATTACATATGGGCTTCATCAGAACTACTGACACAAATTGAACTGCAGTTTAAATAAACATTTTGGCGCCAAATGGCCATTTTTAAAAAAACTTCCCTTAAAGGTATACACTCTACATTGATACAATGCTCAGCGTGTCACCTGAGCATTAACAATAATAATAAAAAAGTTTTATTAAAAAGTACTTATATAAGTACCTGATTCTGATAATATTATTTAAATAAACATAATATTGAATCACAACTGTAACAGCACTCTAAAATATTAGTGTGCAGATATAACTGTTACTACACATTAATGTAAACACACATTGAAATATTACCTCATTCATCATCTTCTTTCGGCTGTTCCCGTTAGGGGTCGCCACAGCGGATCACCTGTTTCCACTTCTTCCTGTCCTCTGCATCTTGCTCTGTCACACCAACCAACTGCATGTCCTCTCTTACTACATCCATAAACCTTATCTTAGGCCTTCCACTTTTCTTGTTACCTGGTAGCTTCATCCTTAGCATTTTATTCCCAATATACTCAGCATCCCTCCTCAGCACATATCCAAACCAACGTAATCTTGCCTCTCTGGCTTTGTCTCCAAACCTTCCAACCTGGGCTGACCCTCGAATATACTTATTCCTAATCCTGTCCAACCTTGTCACACCCAGTGCAAATCTTAACATCTTTAACTCAGCCACATCTAGCTCAAACTCCTGCCTTTTTGTCAATGCCACTGTCTCCAACCCATATAAGATAGCTGGTCTCACTACCCTCTTGTAGACCTTCCCTTTCACTCTTACAGGTACTCGTCTGTCACAAATCACTCCTGACACTCTTCTCCACCCACTCCATCCTGCCTGTACTCTCTTCTTCACCTCTCTTCCACATTCATCGCTACTCTGAACTATTGACCCCAAGTATTTAAACTCATCCACCTTCGCCACCTCTACTCCTTGCATCCTCACCATTCCTCTAACCTCCCTCTCATTCACACACATATATTCTGTCTTAGTCCTGCTTACCTTCATTCCTCTTTTCTCTAGAGCATATGTCCATCTGTCCAGACCCTCCTCCACCTGTTCCCTACTCTCACTACAGATCACAATGTCATCTGCAAACATCATAGTCCACGGGGACTCCTGTCTGATCTCGTCTGTCAACCTGTCCATCACCTTTGCAAATAAGAAAGGGCTCATAGCTGATCCTTGATGTAACCCCACCTCCACCTTAAATGCATTCGTCACTCCCACTGCAAACCTCACCACTGTCACACTACCCTCGTACATATCCTGCACGTTACTTCTCTGACACTCCTGACTTCCTCATACAATACCACAACTCCTCTCTAGGCACCCTGTCATATGCTTTCTCTAAGTCTACAAAAACACAATGCAACTCCTTCTGACATTCTCTGTACTTCTCCATCAACACTCTCAGAACAAACATTGCATCTATAGTGCTCTTTCCTGGCATGAAACCATACTTCTGATCACTAATCATCACGTCCCTTCTTAACCTAGCTTCCACTACTCTTTCCCATAACTTCATGCTGTGACTGATCAATTTAATCCCTCTGTAGTTACTACAGCCCTGCACATTACCCTTATTCTTAAAAATCGGTACCAAAACACTTTTTCTCCATTCCTCAAGCATCCTCTCACTTTCTAAGATTTCATTAAACAATCTGGTTAAAAACTCCACTGCCATTTCACCTAAACACCTCCATGCTTCCACAGGTATGTCATCTGGGCCAACAGCCTTTCCATTGTCCATTCTCTTCATAGCTATCCTTACTTCCTCCTTGCTAATCCATTGTACTTCACGATTCACTATCCCTACATCATCCAACATTCTCTCCCTCTCTTTCTCTTCATCCATCAACCCCTCAAAGTACTCTTTCCAACTCCTCAACACACTCTCCTCATTTGTGAGTATGTTTCCCTCATTATCCTTTATCACCTTTACCTGCTGCACATCTTTCCTAGCTCGGCCCCTCTGTCTAGCCAATTGGTACAGGTCCTTTTCTCCCTCCTTAGTGTCCAAGCTTTTATACAACTCTTCATATGCCTTATCCTTAGCCTTCACCACCTCTCTCTTTGCCATACACCTCATCTCCTTATACTCCTGTCTACTTTCTTCATCTCTCTGACAATCCCACTTCTTTTTTGCCATCCTCTGTGCTTGTATACTCTCCTGTACGTCCTCATTCCACCACCATGTCTCCTTGTCGTTCTTCCTCTGTCCCGATGTGATACCAAGCACCATTCTAGCCATCTCCCTTACTAGCTCTGCTGTAGTTACCCAGCTATATGGTAACTCTTCACTGCCACCCAGTTCCTGTCTTAACTCGTCCCTGAACTCCACCTCACAATTATAGTTTTTCAATTTCCACCATTTGATCCTTGGTGCTGCCCTCACACTCCTCCTCATCTTTTTGATCACCAACATCATCCTACAAACCACCATCCTATGCTGCCTAACTACACTTTCACCGGTCACCACTTTACAGTCTCCAATCTCCTTCAGACTGGACCTCCTACAGAAGATATAATCCACCTGTGTGCATCTTCCTCCACCCTTGTATGTCACCCTATGCTCCTCCCACTTGTTAAAATATGTATTCACCACAGCCATGTCCATCCTTTTCGCAAAATCCACTACCATCTGACCTTCTGCATTCCTTTGTTTAACACCATACCTACCCATCACTTCCTCATCCCCTCTGAACCCTCACTACCACAGTCCTAGCCTTTCTCCTCTCTTCCTGCCTTTGGCCATGCCTTCTGCCTTTTCTCCTCCTTCGGCTAACAGCAGCCCAATTTCCACCAGCACCCAGTTGGCTAACAGTACTGGTGGTGGTCATTGTTAACCCGGGCCTCGACCGATCCGGTATGGAAATATTTACTGGTGACTGCATGAAATGATTTGGCGAAGTTTTATGCCAAATGCCCTTCCTGACGCAACCCTCCCCATTTATTCGGGCTTGGGACCGGCACAAAGAAATGCACTGGCTTGTGCATCCCCAGTGGCTGGGTTGAAATATTACCTCACTAATAAGAAAAAATATATATTAGTGAGATAATATTTTTAATAAATCTTTTTTATTATTATTGTTAATGCTCAGGTGACACGCTGAGCATTGTGTCAATGTAGAGTGTATACCTTTAAGGGAAGTTTTTTTTAACAATGGCCATTTGGCACCAAAATGTTAATTTAAACTACAGTTCAATTTGTGCCAGTAGTTCTGATGAAGCCCGTATGTAATGGGTGAAAGCACTTAACTACTATGACATTAGATGTAATAAAACAGTTTGCAACATCTTGGTTTGGAAGCATCATCATTTAGATATATGTGGCAGTTAGCGTTTGTGCCTTTTGTGGACTACATTACTTTTGTTGACCAACACTTTAATTCTACAACCCACGTAAACCTACATTTGTTTACACAGATCATATCCTCCCCCACCAGGATTGGCAAACCCAGTAACAAAGAAAGTATCATAGACTGGATACTTATCAATAACCATCCCCATATGTACAAGTCAGGGACCCTCCCTGAAGACCTAAGTGACCACTTTCTTACCTACATAATTAAGTACAAGGTTGATAACTCCCACCAGCCCATCTACAAAACTATAAGAAATAATAGGAACTTTAACCTCACTAATTTCCAAAATGAACTCAAATTATGTAATTGGTCAGTCCTAAAACAATTACCATTGGATGAAGCTGTAGCATACTTTAATACCAATTTCCTTGCCATCCTGGACTCTCACGCTTCTGCTCGCTCTATTAGAAGCAAAGCAAAAATTGCACAGTGGCTTTCAAAAGATACCAGATTAAAAATCTTACTTAGAAACAAGGCATGGGCCACTTGGCATGCCGCAAAAACCCCACTAGATCAACTAAGATATCAGCAATTAAGGAATGACACAAAGAATTTTGTTACGTTAGATAAAAAAAAAATCACTGCCATCTTCAACAGAAACATCAAAACAAACCTCAAAAATTCTGGGCAGGAATAAACAAACTTTTTCACCCAGGTCAAACCACCACTCCAACCCCTTCATCTTCCAACCATAAAACTCCAGAGGATGTCGCCAACACATTTAATACTTTCTTCACAGAACCTATCCAGTCCCTACTTAGTCAGCTAACTCCCACTTGCTCTAACTCAACTGCCGCTATACCCAGTACCCAACTCTCCTTTAGCTTTCAACCAGTACCTATATCACTTATCCGTGCCCTAATTAAGAAATTAAAGCCAACCACCCTATCTGCTGATATTCTCCCTGCAGAGTATCTACAAAAAGCTGCAGGTGCCATAGCATACCGCATCTCCATCTTAATCAATAGAACTGTATCTGAAGCTACAATCCCCTCCATATGGAAAATATCCCATGTTATACCACTCCATAAAGGAGGTAGCTCCATTGAACTGTCAAACTTCAGACCCATAGCTATTCTGTCACCGCTGGTTAAAACTATGGAGAAGTGCATCCATAAACAACTCCTGTTCTTATCCAGAACAATCTGTTGGCTAGCTCTCAGCATGGCTTTAGACCATTCCATATTACTACCTCAGCCCTGCTCTCCTTCTCTGATGTCATAAACCATAACCAAAATTATAACAAACTAACCTCAGCCCTCTTTCTTGATCTCTCCAATACCTTTGATATGGTTAACCACCAAAACCTTATCCATACATTGAAGGCCTTATCCTTAGATAATCATGCTCTCCAATGGTTTCAATCCTACCTCTGTGGAAGACAACAGGCCATCCTATGGCAGGGCAAACCATCCTTCCTTCTACTCATCACCCTAGAAGTCCCTTAGGGCTCTATACTAGGACTCCTTATTTTCTCTATCTTTATTAATGACCTCCCTTCTGTCATCCCAGATGCAACTTGCATTTAATATTCAGATGACCCCACTTTAGTCTGCTCAGTCACCTCCCAGAAAAACCTAATGACACTGTCCCAGAATATGTTTAACACTATTGAAAATTGGCTCTCTAATCATCATCTGATCTTAAACCCTAACAAAACAAAGCTGCTACTTTTTCCCCCACTCACAGGTCCTCATCACTATTCTTTACCATTAAATCTAATAATGGCACCATTATCTCCACAGAAGCCTAAACTAAACTCTTAGGTGTTATAGTAGATAATAACCTTCAATTTGATATGCATGTCAACCAAACTATCAAAACCATTAATAAAAAACTTGGCTGCCTTTATAAGATGAAACCTTTCCTTACCCCACTTGCTAGAACTGCTATTGCCCATTCCCATCTACTCTACCCTTCTCTATGCCTCCCCTTTATTCACCAATCTGAACAAATCCAACCTTAGCAAGCTCTCTAGCTGTTATAACCACATTGCTAGATTTGCCACTGGCATGGCATTTAGGACACACCACTGTCATAACCTAAATCTTCTAGGGTGGCTTGAATTACCTAGCCTATTTCAATACAACTAGCTTATAGTGGCATATAAAGTACTCAGCCAACCTGAAAATATGCCTGCACTTAAAAACATCATTAGCCCCTACAGTAACCTCAGGCCACTTTGCTCATTTAACAGACTGCTGGTTCAAACATTCAAAAACAATAACTCAGCTGGGGACTCCCTGTTTGCCGACTCTGTCGGCAAAACTTGGAACTCCCTTCCTGCCAACTTTACTCTAGTATCCTCACTAACTCAATTAAAAAATGTCTCAGACAACATTTTAAGACACACTGGTTATGTCCTTGTTCTAATCCTGACTAGCTCCTTTCTATAATTGTGTGCCAAACAGTACTTTATACTACATACAAGCTGTGGCATAATTGTTAGTTTAGATACTTATATAAGTTTAATAATGATCGAATGTATAACTTGCTTGACTGAACAGAGTGTGTAAACTGGTTGCAACATGTATTGAAGTTATGATTTTTTCCTGTAGTATTTTTTCTGTATGTTGTGTTTGGAGCTTTTGTCCTCGGGCCTCCGCTGAAAATGGACATGTATCCAGTTGGATTATCCTAGTCAACAAATGTAAAATAAAATAAAATAAATTAATTAATAAATAAATAAATAATAGCTCCACAAATTACAGCAAGACATCAAATTCTCTATTAGACTGGATCCCAGTATCAGACCCTAGCAAATACTACACCAAAGGTACAATGTCAGACGCTTTCAGTGATCATCTTGCAGTCCATACGACTAGACATCTCACACATTCATTTCAACAGCATATTTATAAAACAACACATAACCTTTTTAAGTTTTACCCCAGAAATGTTCATTACTACACTATCATCTAGTAACAAGAACTTCTAAAAATCCTCCCCTTAGACGATGATGTAACTGAATTCAGTACAAATTTTCTAAATATCCAAAATAGCCTTGCACCTCCTAGAAGGAAGATCCTGAAAACAAATAATGCAATTTGATCGAAACATAGAATTGTTAATGCAGGATAAAGAAAAAGCATGGAAAGAATGGCAAAAACATAAAACACTTCTATATCTTGAAAACTTCAGAATGCTTTATAATTGTGCTCGAAATCAAATAAATGAAGACAAAAAAACTATGCTATAATAATTTTCAGAATAATACCAAACTCCTCCTCTGATAACTCTCCACTTGAAACTGCAATACAGTTCATCTCCTATTTCATAGATAATATAGCATCTCAAACCAAGGATTTTCAACATCTAATCCCATCCCTGCCCAACAGCCATTTATTACCACATCCACTATCACCTTCAAATCTGTGTCCACATCATATATAAAACTGTTATTAAATCAATCATGCTTTTCTTTAGCTGATGACCTTCCAAGTGAGTACCAAAAAATAGCAGTCAATAGCATTGTCTATCCTGTCTAAATCCTTATAAATAGGTCTTTCCAGGAATCCCACATTCTCTCTCTCTGGAAAAAGTCACACATTATCCCTCTGCACAAAGGAAGAAATTCAACAGCGATTAATAACTTTAGACATATAGCAACCTCATCTCCCCTCACCAAAATACTTGAAAAATGTATTCAAAAACAATTGCTAGACTATCTCCTGCAAGAATAGTTCTTATCCTCTATAGAACATGTCTTCCATCCTTTCCAGAGTACTAGCACTGCCCTTCTAACCTATATAGATACTGTCAATAAAGCTAGAGATAATGGCAAACTAGTCTTTCCTTATTTCTAGACATGTCTAAAGCCTTCATCTCAGTTTATCACAGCAAACTTCTACTTCAAATGTTCTCAGTAGATGTCTCTCAGCCCACCTTTCTATGGTTTAAACTCTACCTGTCCAATAGGTACCTGTCCACGCTCTTTCCTTACTTCCCAGTCATCACCAATGTACCACAAGGCTCTATCCTTGGTCCCCTCATCTTTTATCATTTTCACCAACATCCTCTATACTTCCACACAAGAGCCCACCCTAATACAATAAATACACAGGTGATTCCACTCTCATTTGCACATCTGACAAAATGGTACACCTCCAAATAATTACTCAGAAAGCTTTAACAACCACTAAGACATGGCTTCATAACTCACAACTCATGCTCAACCAAAAAATACAGAACTACTATTTTTTCCCCAAATCCTTCTCTCATGATTAAAAAAAAAGCTAAATGTAAAGTCCTCTGTCTTGATAATACCATCAGACTTCATAGCAAACTACTTAGTGTGATAGTGGATGATGATCTTACATTCAACCTGCATAAAGAAATTTATAACAAACACTCACCAAAACCACTACTTATCTCTTCCCTACTCTTTTTATAGCATTCCCATCCTTACCTTTAGGCTTCACAAAAATTAAAACCTGACCGATGCTATAATAAAGCTGCTAAATTTGTAGCACATACCCCTTTCAGAACCCAGCACTGTATAACACTGAAAAGCCTAAAGATTAGAACTGCCAAATCAACTAGCATACATACAACTTCTTACCACCCATAAAATTATCCAGCAACCATCTGCCTGTCCAACACTAAAAAGTATTCTACACAACTATATTTCCAGTTGGTCATTGTGATCCAGTGACCAAAAACTCCTTTCTGTCAACAAATCTAGCAAATCTGCTAGGCATTGCCTGTACTCGTGCTAAGGCCTGGAACTCCTTACCTATATCTACCAAGTCTATACCCTCCTTCCTATCTTTCAAAACAACTCTGAAAGACTTCCTAGCTAAACTCTGACTATTTCTTGTTCAAAACCATGATAAGCTATGTAGGATCATAGGAGGTTACTAGGCTAATGGCCCTGGGGCCCTTACAAGCCTAGCCAAGAGTTTATCCCCCAAAAAAGAAACCTGAGTCAGCACATGTTGCCCGTGAGGGACAAAGGTGGAACCCCTGGGACAAATTTGTGGTTTCCCATCCACTCATCAAGGCTGTACTTGAAGAGAGTCACCAAAGTACTCTTTTTGGCATGTATAGGAAGTCTGTTCCAGAGATGGAACAGCCTCTGGGAGACAAACCTGTCTCTCCAGCAGGTTCAGTTGATGTCACATATTAGATTTAGGCTTATCGATCAGATAATGCGGAGGAGTTAGACTTACAGATATGGAGCATCTCTAGTAGGGCAGGGTCTGATACTGCATTGTAGGTGAGCCACAAATCACCTTTGACCAGTCTGTATGATGCCGAGTAAAGTGATAGTGATTTGAGCCTGTCCACTTAGGACAGGTGTTGGAGGCCATGGATTCTCTTTGTGAGGCATTTCTGTGGCCTTTCCAGTTCATGCAGGTCTTTGGAGAGGTACATACCAAATGGGGCATTATACTCAACTATAGATCTAATGAGGGAGGAGTACAGAGAGGTAATAACCTCTTTTTTTCTGGATGTAATCCCTTTACTTATGAGATAAATGAACTAAAAGGCTTTTCTGACCACTGCCGCCCCATGATGGTCGAATGTGAGATTGTTGTCAACCTGAGTACCCAGGTCTCTCACCATGGGTTGTGTGCTTAGGGGGTTACCGTTGATGTGGTAATCAGTAGGGGCCATGTTTTTTGAAGAATGGTACGATAATACATTTTTTTAGTTTAACTTAAAGCCATGACTTTGGCAGCAGTTATTTGTAACTCTGAGACCTTCTTGCAGTCATTTTTGGGAGATAATGACAGCATTCAGTTTACAGTCATCCACAAACGTAGTCAGCCACAGGCCCTTTGTCTTTGCCTGAACCTCTGAGAAGTAGATGCCAAACAGTGGGAGTCCCAGGATAGATCCCTGGGAACACTACTAGTGACAGGTCTGCTGTCGGAGGCGGTGGCACCTATTTTGACCTTGTGGGTCATATCTGTGAAACAGTTGGCTACCCATCTGGTGGGATAAGGATTACTATCAATTTATGTTAGCTTTTTGATGATGCCTAAGTGGGAGATTGTGTCAAAGGCCTTTGCCAGGTCAAGGTAAGCTGTATGTACTGACTTTCCCTCATCCAGGGCGTTGGTGACAGTCTCAAAGAAGTCAACTAGGTTCAATAGGCAAGATCTGCCCCTGACGAATCTGAATTGGGTGAGGTTGAGTGTTTGGAGATTGCCTATGTCCTTGTTTATGAGATCAATAATAATACGCTCTATGGCTTTACAGATCAGACTTATCAAGTTAATGGGGTGATAGTTTCCCAGGTCAGTAGTGGCATCACCTTTGTGCAAGTGGATGACAATGGTGGTTCTCTGCTCTACTGGAATGAAGCCTGTCATTAGGAAGTGGTTGACTAGGGTGCTCAATGGCAAAGCTAGTTCTTGCTGGAGATGGTGCAGAATACAGCCTGGAATATTATCACATCCCATTGAAGCTGTGTTCTTTGCCTTGGATAGGGCCTTTAACACTTGATCTACAGAGATATGAGGTGTGGGACAAGTATCAGGAATGTCAACTGGGCCTTTGAGGGGGTGATAAGGGGGTGAAATTTGCATTGTATCTATCAGCTAGAAGGTTGGCTAAGTCAGCAGAATTAGTGTAAGTGGTACCATTAATTACTAACTCGGAACAAACTTGCTCTTTGCCATGGAAGTTCCTAACATAACTGAAGAAGGACTTGTGGTTTCCCTTGGTTTCGGAGGCTAGTTTCAACTCATAATTGGCTTTGGACTTTTTCACTAGTGATCTAATTTGCTTGTTGAGGCAAAGGAGGAACATTTTCCGATTTGGAATTTGTTCCTTTTTACCCTTGGGCAACAGTTTCTCCTTTTGTTGTAAAGCCTGTTGACAGAGGATGTCCACCAGACAAGTCTATGTTTCCTTGAGGAGTAGGCTTTAGTTCTGTTGGGTATGGCTGAATCTATGCAGTTGTAAAGTTGCTTGTATACTGCACTGGTGTACTGTTCAGCATAGTTGCCTGCATCTTCTGTGGGGGGCAGTGGTGTGAAGCTGCTGAAACCCTCCCTTAAGAGGGTGTATTCAGCATTTGAGAATATTTTTAGCCTGGTTACAGCTGGGGAGGAGTTGGGTGGGATAGAAATTTCAAATAAGACAGATTGATGATATGATCTCACCAGGGAAGAACATACTATGGGAGTGGTGCAGCGGTCACCCATGTTGGTGAGATCCCAGTCTAATATGTTGTCTTCCCTTGTGGGAGATGAGAACAGCTGGTCTAGTGTGTTAGAGTTGATGAAGTCAAGAAATTGTTGGGTGAGTGCATTAGTGCAGGAACAGTTCACCCAGTCTATGGTGGGGTAGTTGAATTCACCAAGGATCAGGGTGTTAGGGGGGTATTTTTATGGAGTCAAGTAGGTCCAGATAGGAGGAATGGGTGCCCTGAGACATGGAGGGTGACTCTAGCTGGCTATAACTTGGATGGGTGTCTTGCCAACTGTCAGTTGCACCTGTAGTAATTCCAGTGCATCATGCTGGTAAACCAGTCAGGAGGTACACTTGTCTTTAATGAAGATAGAGACTCCACCACCCTTAGTCTTTCTGACCTCATTTTGGCATCAGAAAGTGTAGAATGAGGTTTAGCCAGGTAAGGCAGGGGTGCTGTCCACATCCCTGAACCAAGTTTCTGTGACTGCACAGACATCATGATCTTCCAGTGTGAAGAGAGCCTCAAGTGAGAGCATTTTCAGGTTAAGGCTCCTAGTGTTAAGCAGCATAACCTTCAATTTGCTTTTTGACAGATCTTTCATGCTGGAAGATTTGTCTTTGGGACATAGCCTAAAAAAGGCACAAAGGGGGAGGCAAGAGGCTTGGCCAAGATCTGGAACTCCAGGGCTGACAGATGGAGGCCATCTGTGGCAAAGCATAAAGGTCTGTCAACCATGTCATCCCAGGCAGACAGATACTGGATCCCCTTGGAAAGACACCAGAAACTAAGCCAACTGTTGAAGTCAATAATTTCTTTTGTTGGTATTGTGGCATCATTCTTGTTGAAGGTAGGATGCTGCTCAGGGCTAGGGTCACACCTGCCTGGAGCACATACTCTGATAGCTCAATCATGTCTCTCTTCATATAGTCCATGGAGGTACATCTCAAGTCATTTATACCAATATGGAGAAAGACAGAGTCATACTTGCACCTGCTGTGGAGAAACTTAAGTTCGTGTCTGATGTGATAGATTCTAGCACCTGAATAATATAAATAAAATAAAATAAACATAAACAAGCAGCTGGAATACAAACAGATATCACTGGACTTTAATGAAATAAAATAAATTAAATAGATGCACAGTACGATAAAGTGCTTTTCATCTAGTCTGACTAGACTTGCTAAGATAACAAATTGCATCACAAGTTTCACTTAAATACTTTTTCCTCACCTCATCCAATCTGATTGAATTGATTAATTAATAAAATTAGTAGCTGAATCAGCTAATAAATAAATATGTATGAATCCTTAACTCAGAATACATGACAGAATACAAAATAAAACTCCAGAATGAATACATAATCGATGCTATACATGTGTAATACATACATGCAAGTGAATAATACAAATAAAATTCCTTTCAGGAATAAAAAATCATAAATTAAGACATTAAGGTCCCATAGTATTCAAATATAAAAATGTAATGTTCACAAAAGAAACCTTCAGAAATGAAAAACTCAAGAATAAAAAATCAAGAATAAAAAGTCTCATGATGTTCTCGTAATAGTTTACTATTCTCATAATATCATAATGTCATAATGTGCCCTCCTTAAGGTGTTCCTATGCTGGTCAACTACATTGACTTAGTTGGAGCATAAAAATCCCACTATGTACTGAAAGCAAGCAATACCAAAAAGAGGTATGTACTAAGCCCTTAGTAAATATACAACCTACTTGTAAGTACAATCCTACACTAAATTGTACTTAATATCTTACACTATATTGTACTTAATATTGATGTGAAACATGGTCCCAACATATGAGGCCTGTGTCCTAGACTTAAATAGCATTCATCTAGTCAAATTTCTATGTCTTAACAGGCATTGGATGGAACAAATTTTATTAAGGCCTGGAAAGTGGCACACGTCTAAATGGATTTGCCACATTAATTCTAATCTCTCCAGAAATAAGGACCTAGGTCCACCTCTAGGGTCTTTAAGGATATGGTCAATGACCTTAAATTTAAAAGTGTGGGCTGGATTCAACTTTATGTGGTTAGCCAATGCATTATCAGTTTTCTCTTTTCTGATGTGATATAGGTGCTCGTAAACCCTGTCTCTCAATTTGCGATGTCTTCCTGACATAGAAAGTTGTACAAAGTTGGCATTGAGTTAAATAAACCACAAAAATGGGATTACAATTAATCCTCCCAGATGTTGTGGTGAACCATTTGATACGGATGTTAAAGTTGTAAGCTGCATCCATGAATTTACAATAGTTACACGATTCACACCTTCTCATCCCTGAATCTCTAACTGGTCTCATGCCTATGTCCTCCAGGAGTTTCTTCAAGTTGCTCCCTCTCCTAAAAGTAAAGGAGGGGATAGGACCTAACTTTGACCGTAAATTTTGGTCGTTATTCAATATGTTTCAGCTTTTCTTCACTATGGCTTGAATATCTCTACTCTCCATACTGAAGGTTAGCATAAAACTTATTGGGGACAATGTCGGTATTTGATGTGTACTGTTGTTCGAATTGACACTTGCCTCTAATGGGATACCAAGCAGAGGTAAATATGTCCTATTGGCCCTTTTATTGTGGATCCCGGTGGTGATCTCAAAAACAAGTTTTTTGGGGTAACCCCTGGTGATAAACATTTCACTGCTTTTTTTGACATTCTTTAATGAAGTCACTTTTAATAGATACCATCTTGGCAGCTCGAACTAACTGGCCCTTAATTACCGACTTTTTTTGATGAAAGGGATGCGAACTACTGCAATGTAAATAGGTGTTGGAAAATGCACTTTTCCTGTATATCCTAGACGTCCATCCCATTAAGGCCCAGTCTTTTGATAGTTCGATGTCAAGATATGAAATGTATGCGTGAATTCCAAAAACTCAGTAGTCTGATTCAAATATTTGATGAGATCAACTGCTTCATCCAAACTACCTTTAAATATAACAAATATGTCATCCAGGAAGCGAGTATAGAATGAGATCTGTTCCATTAGATCTCCTTTCTTGAGAATGTGTTCCTTTCCCAGTGGGCCATCACTGTGTCAGCAAAGCTGGCCCCACATGGGGACCCCATTGCTACACCAGTTTTTTGTAAATAAAATTTATTGTCAAATAAGACGTAATTATTATTTAATATAAAATCCAACAAAGTGTTCACTAATCTGATTTCCAACTCAGGTGCCACTTTATCTCTAAGGAAATGGTCAGTCCTTTCTAACCCTTCCAGATGTGGGAGTGAGGAGTACAGATCTTTGACGTCCACCATCAAAAAATTAAATTCCTCCTGGTATGGAAGCTCATTCATCTTAGATAGAAATGTCCAGGAGTCCTTGAAGATCTGACCCTCATCTTTCAAGTATTTTTTCAAAATGTTATCCACTACCTTCACTATTGGGTAAGTGATGCTTTGGCGAGCATCAAAGAGTGGCTTCATAGGTGGATCGGCTAGGGACTTATGGATTTTCAGAACACCAAAGAGCACTGGTGTCCTAGGTGCCAGCATAGTGAGATAGTTCAACAGGGAGATGTCAACTAGTTGTTCGATAAACAAATCATTTAAACAACCTGTTATTCTTTTGTATGCTATATTGACTTTATTTAAGCTAACTGAGATATATGTGTCAGTCTCTAATTGTTTGGTCATTTTCCAGATTATCATAGGTTCATAGGTAGGTACTAGGCTATCGGCCCAAGGATCTAAGTGAGCCTAGCAAACAAAGTTCCCTGGCTTATACCATCCCAAGAAAGTAAATTTCCTGTGCCCCTGTCGAGCAGAGACACAGAAGTGATCCCCAGGGTGTATTTTCTATTTCCCATCCACTCATAAAGATTTTTCTTGAAAAGTGTTAATAAGGAACTTTGCTTGACACAGATGAATAGCTTGTTCCAGAGTATGGGAAGTTTCTGGGACAGGAATCTATCCCTCCAGCATGTCCTATTTATTGTGGTGACTAGCTTTAGGTCCGTAGAGCGTGTACCTCATAGGAATTGGGATTTCTTTAGGTGTAGTATGTCCAACAGCTCTGGGTTTGACATAGCTTTATATGTTAGGCAGAGATCACCTCGGAGTAGGCGATATGCTACAGACTAAAGCTGGAGTTTTTTTAAATGGTCAGTGTAGGGCATCTGTTTGAGGCCAGTAATCCTCTTTGTGAGGTACTTATGTGGCCTTTCCAGCTATTGCAGATGTCTTGTGAGGTACATTCCAAAAGGGGCGTTGTACTCTATAATGGGTCTAATGAGTGTACTAATCATTTCCCGTAATAACCAACCCTCCCCCTTTATCCATTTTCAAAGTCCTTACTGGTAAGTGCCTGAAATCATTAAAGGCTACCTAATCCTCTGTAGCAATATTTTTCTTATCCTTTGGAAATCCAGATAGTAAATTCCTAAAGTTGATTTCACACATTTTATCAAAAATTTAAATCAGTGGATTTACTGGGGGGGTTGTAAGTGCTGGCTAGATGGAATTCAGAAAAGGTTCTCTGCTCTGCATCTAAAAGGGCTTGTAGATTAAGTTTCCTAATGAACAGCTTGAATTCCATCATAGTTTTTACTATATCTGCTGGTTTAGACGGTATAAAGGACAAGCCCTTTGCTAATAATTCTACAACTCCTGCAAGGAATTTTATTTCTATCATTGACTTGCATTTATGTACTATACATGTATAGCATCTATTATGTATTTATTCTGGAGTCTTATGTTGTATTCTTTCATGTATTTTGATTGAGTTGAGGATTTATACATATTTATTTAAGGTCTATATTGCATCACTGAACGCTTAAAAAAACGAACGGTGATTAATCGACCCTAAGTAAGCAAAAGCTTACAATGTCGAACTGTCAGAACAGCAATTTTTTTCCAAGGGAAACAAATCACTGTTCCAACAAAAAAAAAAGAAAAAGAAAACACTTTAAACATTACATTGACCCACATTACATTGACACACACCCCCTACTTAAATACACCAACTCTGAAATCACAATACAGCCCTTTTAGATTCAGAGCAGAGAACTATTTTTGAATTTCATCTAGCCAGCACTTATAACTCCCCAGTAAATCATCTGATTTCAGTTTTTGATAAAATGTGTGAAATCAACTTTAGGAATTTACTACATGGATTTCTAAAGTATAAGAAGAATATTTCTACATCGGTTTGAGTAGCCTTTAATGATTTCAGGCACTTAGCAGTAAGGACTATGAAACCGGATAAAGGGGGAGGGTTGGTTATTAGGGGAAATTATTTGTACATCCGGAAAATGAATCTCTCGGACAGCAGAAACCAATAAAAACAACTTTAATACAAAATAAAATGTTTTCAAAATAAAAGATCTACATGAATGTTAAAACCAATACATTTTCATTTAGATAACTTCCTGAGATGTGGGTATGGGACTCAATCAACTAATTTTATACTAAAACAGCCATCAATCTGATAATAACGTAATTGATTGACTGAAACAATATGTCTATGAAAGAGATAATTTTACTGAACAAATATGAATAATTCTTTCTTTTCATGTTGTCACCAGTCTAATGATAAAAAATACAAACATATTGAGTAAAGAAACGAGAATGCATCTTTGTGCACTTAAAATACAAATGAAATTACAATGTGTAAATATTTCATTAAGATAATTCAATTAAAACCATTATACCACCATCTAGGGGTCATTTTCCTTCATTACATTAAATTAAAAAATGTATTATTTGTACAAAAATATAAACCATTAATGTAAGCTTTCGCCAAAGGTTAGGCTTGTCTATAATCACCACAATTTTAATATTAAAAACGTTTTAAATAATAAAACGTCATATATAATCAATAATATAGTCCTTAGATTGTACTAAAATATATATGTATGTTAAAATCTATGTAAATATGTTAAAATAATTCCATTTAAATAAACACATTGGTGTAGAATATAAAAAGTTAAAAGCTCTATGTTTCTTTTACAGTTACAATATGGGGAAAATAATAAAGTGAATAAAATAAGGTGTGGGTTATAATTTGTAAAAGTCATAATTTTGCAGCTCTCAGTTTAAGAAGGGGGTTATGGATATAAAATCATTTAATCCTGGGTGTTTATTAGCCTGTAGTGTGACCTGCCACCAAAGCTCTTTGTATTCTATTATTTCCTCCCATAAGCCTCCCCTTTCATCTTTTTTTATTCTTTCTATCACAAAAAAAGAATTACTACAATCCAATTTATGCCTATATAGGGCATTTGTTTCTTTTTTATTTTGTATGTCGTAAATATGTTCATAAATTCTTCTTTTCAATTTATGCCCTGTCTTTCCAATGTAAAATGTTTGACAAATTTCACATTTAGCCAAATATACTAAACCAAAATAGTCACAATTGTTGTATTCTTTCCCTTCTAATACCTTATTCCTGTTTCCTATGAATATGGATTCTTTGTTAGCAATATAGGGACACTGACAGCAATGCCCACATTTGAAGGTTCCATTTTTTTCTTTTATTTCCATTGTCTCTGAAGCTATTTCTTTCAAACAAATTCTTTAAGCTGTGATAATTTTTGTATACCACCCTTAACTTTTCCTTGTTTATTTTGTCTAAATCTGTAATAGACATAAATCTATTCCATTCTTTGTCCACGATATTCCTCACCATAGAGGAGGTTCCATTAAATTCTAACACCAATGCCCTATTAAAGTTTGCCTCCTGTTTGTTTTCTCCTGGTATTTTCTCTTCATGACCCAATATGGGTTTAAATTTTCCTATTCTACCCTCTAAAACTTCTTTCGCTATTTGCTCTATCATATGAGCCGGGTATTTTTTCACCATAAACAACTTTTTCAAAACTTTCATTTTCTCTAAAAAATCTTCTACGTTAGAGGTCATTCTGGAGGATCTTATATATTGACCCCTCACTAGATTCCTTTTTTGATGTACTGAATGTGCACTGCTGTAATGTAGCTATGAATTTGAATAAGTATTCTTTCTGTATACTCTGAAACTAAATTTGTTGTCTTTTTTATATATCTCTATGTCCAAGTAGTATAGCTTTTCCTTATCAATGTTGCGTGTAAATCTCAACAATTCTGTACTGTTATTCAAAAAATGTATAAATTCTGTAACTTCTTCACTAGGTGCAGTCCAAAAAATACATATATCATCCAGGAATCTTTCGTGTAATGACCATTTGTCACTATATGTGGAGTGTAAAACCAACTGTTCCTCCCATTTGGCTAATACCATATTTGCGTATGTTGGTGCACATGCCGCACCCACAGCTATACCTTTTGTTTGGTGAAAATATTCCCTCTTGTAATATAAAAAGTTATATTTTAAAACCAAGTCAGTTAATTGTAAAATTACTATACATTCATCATGGGTTAAAGTATTGTCCTCAAATACTATTTATTTTAATAGTGCCAAGCCTTCCTCATGGGGGATTATTGAAAACAAGTCTATTACATTAATGGTGATGAAGGAAATATTTCCCCTATACAATTCCTGTTTAATACTTCTCAGGAAATCCCATGAATCCCTAAGAATATTGTCTCTTTTTAACCATAGTTTTTTTTTTAAATTTGTAATCAACATACTTAGCTAGTGGAAGGGTTTTAGACCCTTCAGTTGACACTATTGGTCTCAAAGGTGGATCCTTACCATCTTTGTGTATTTTAGGTATGCCAAAGATGGATGGTATCTTTGGCTTGTCCACATTTAAGAACCCATATGTTTTACTATCTATTAAATCTTCTGATAACAAATCTTCAAGTACCATATCAATTTTACGATACTCTATTTTGGTTTCATTTATTGAGATGCTTGAATACCTTGAAATGTCCCTTAAAATCTCATTCATCTTGCTTTCATATATAAAAGCATCCATTAATACCATTCCTCCCCTTTGTCTGGTTTCATAACTCTAATGTTTGGGTCATTACTCAATTCTTTTAGAACAAGACTTTCTTTATTATCTAAATTAGTTTTATACTTGACTTTATCAAAATTCCTTCTAATCTTATTTTCCACCAAGCTTTCAAAGTTTCTTATTTGTGGGTGTAGGGGTGGGTTGAAAGTACTCCTTTTTACCAAATGAATGGATTTCATTACAGTTTCCAGGTTGAAAAATGTTTGCAAGTTAATTTTCCTCAAAAAGGTTTTAACATCTAATAATGTCTTTGCAAGGTCTCACTTTCTAAAAGGTATGAATTTTATACCTCTAGATAATAAACTAAAATGAGCTTCATGCAATTCCATAGAGCTGTAATTGTAAATGCTAAAATCTCCTTTAGTGAACCTAAATGGATTAGTACTATCTTGAATCATAACTTCTGTATCCCAGTTGGAGAGGTTAATACTTTTTTGACTTAGTATCGCCCCGTCCCCCTTCTTCCTCCCCTCCAAAAATTCCTGTTTTGTTGATTCTGCTGAAATTCTTTTTTATTCATTAGTTTTTCTGACCTCCTTAATGGTGGATACTCATTGTAATCATCTAATTCAGTGACATTTTCTCCTACACCTGGTTGTTCATTATAAACTTCTCCATCCCTAAATTCCCTATATTCTCTTTTCCAAAACCTGAACCTAGTTTTAGGTTTGGGATAACTAGAGTTGTTTTTATATTCCATTATATATCTTTCCAATTTTTTCATCTTCCTTCTGATCAATTCATGACATTGTTCATCAACAACTTTCTTAATTTCGTAATAGTTTTCTTTTTCTTCTGGAATTCCAAACATCAAATCATTTGTAATACAATCATTTAGTGCATCAATTTCTTTCATTAACTCACTTTTCACTCTTTCATTTTCCTCTGTCATACTTTTTAACATTTCTAACCTACATTTGTTAAAATATCTATTAATTCCTTGTGAAAAATACTGTAACGGACTACATTATTTGGATATTTATATATCTGTAGTCCTTTTGGTACAATGTTTTCGGAAATACATTCTTTCAAGTATCCATTCTCCACATCTAAGCTTTTACATTTATACAAAGTCTCTCAAGTTTATCTAACTGATTTTTGTATCAGTCTCTGGTTTATGTTTAATGTTTTTGTCCTTAAAATCGGAGGAATAACTAACCTGCAGCCATTCCTTGAAATGTATGTTGTTACAGTCTTTTATATTTCCTGAAGCACTCGTAGTGTGTCCGCTCTGTGTTTTATAACTTGTACTATTACTGGCTTCACCGTTGCCCTCCACATTTTTAAAAACTGCTGGTGTCAGTTTGAAATCCATAGAATGGTTTGTTGTTGGTTGAGTTTTACCCCCAGATTCATGAAGCTTGCTCCAGGCACAGGCGTAGTGTATACGGGATAAGGCCAAATATGTCCGCCGAGCGATTCAGGTACGAACCAATTCCACCTGCACCACCGGCATACGTCAGATCTACGCAGCCCTTGGCATGGGTATGCAAATCTCCCCATGCGCAGTGTCGCACCATGCTAATGAAGGCATACAGTGATTCACAAAGTGGTGCAGGCGTAGCACAAGCCCATGGAAATGTAAACCAAAAAAACACTGTTTACATTTTCTCAAACAGAACATCTGAGTTATGGAAGTGGACTAGACTCATGTATTACAAAGTTAACATATGCCAATGGCTAGATACACAGCCAATGGCACAAGAAAAGATGCACAACACCTAAAAACAACATTTAATGTCATGTCCAAAGTAACGCACAGCACAACTGCAGGGCATGTGTGCGCAAACAGGAATACAAAGGAAATATATACAAATGTCATAAAATCGCAATGAAAGACAAATCAGGATTTCAAGATAATACGCAATGGTAGGCATGGCACACCACAAGCAAGGTGCAAGGGTTGCCAAGGGCCCGTGACAGTGTTCAGAGCTGTAACTATGAATTAGTAGTCAATACCATGCAAATGAGGCAGGTAATACTGAATCGCAAATGTCCCGCCGGATTAAGGATGTACCTGACGGCGCAGCGCTATAACACCGAGGAGTGTATCAGAGATGATACATGACATCAGCAGAGGGGTGTGCCACCGTATCAGTAAGCACATTGGAGCAATGCAAATCTGGCCTGGCCATTGCTAAGCAAAGCTGCAGGACAGGGGTGGGGAGGAAGGTATAGAACCGTTTAGCTGAGAGCACACATGGTGCCTGAAAGCACATGTGTACGGGGATGGAAACGTGCCCGTAACCCGGTAAGCGGATGCATGCGACGCAAACAATAGCATAAACAGGAAGGTCATGGGAAGAAAACAAGGAAATGCCAAAGCAGGGTAATTGGCGTACTAATAAGCAATTAACACCAATCAACTCACGGTGGCCAATCGACGGCAATAGACAAGCCTGCATGCAGAAAACTGCAAAACAGGATAGGGGAGGCATAGGATTGCAAAGAAAGGAGGGGAGGACTTGGAATGCAAAGATAGGAGAACTGTCATAGCAGAGCAAAGCAAACCCACAGTGGACCAGCAATAAAACACATTACGGAAGATAAGCCAGGTCTAGGAAAGTACAAAGGAAAGCAGGCTGCTGGATGCATGCCAGCAAATGGTAGGTGTAACGTGCACAAATGTAAACAGAAGGGCAGGAGGTAATTCACAGCAGCCAAATGTAATGCAACACCAAAGGCAGCACAATAGTGGTTCCGTTAATAAAACACAGAAGATACCCTGTAGCCACGATCGTACATACACACCCTATGACATCATCATCAGTGTTCACAGCAAAACAGTATAAAGTGTGAAAGCACCCAACACACACTTGTGTATTCCCAAACACTACACCATAGGTGTAAACAGATGGGCAACTTTTAAAATGTACATGTTGGGAGCTGCCATAGCTGTGATTCATCAGCATGTGTTACAGACCGACGGTGTTGTGGAGGATGATGCTGACAACCACAGTAGGCCTCGGAGGAGGAGAAGAGTGTTCAGACCAAGGGTAACCTACCAGGGGCTACATGATCTGGAGATAGTAGAGCATTACAGGGTGGACAGGGACATCTTACAGCAAATAGTAGAGCTGTGCCGGCCACGCCTGAGAACCAGAAACAACAGAGGGGAACCCATCCCAGTGGACATGAAGGTATGTGTAAGCTTGTGAATACTAGCCACAAGTACCTTTCAAAGGTCAGCTGGAGATATAATGGGGATCTCACAGGCATTGGCATCCAGGGTACTACACCGGTTCCTGGATGCCATGTTAGCACATGCCAATGAGCATATATACTTCCCCCGAACTCAGGAGGAGTTGGCCAGCAATATGCATCACTTCCACCATGTGGCAAAATACCCGGAGGTACTGGGTGCGATAGACTGCATGCACATACAAATCAAGTCACCACCCGGTGAGTATGATAGGCACTACATAAAATGCAAGGGATTCCACTCCATCAATTGTCAGGTCGTGTGCAATGTCATGTGCAGTGCTACCATGACTCCCATATCTGGCATGCCTCAGAGCTGTATCAGGTATTTGTCAGGGGGGACATCCCACATGGCCACCTTGTGGGGGATGCTGGCTATGCACTGGAGTCGTGGATGATGACCCCCATCAGAAATGCACACACACCAATGCAAGAACTCCATAATGAGGCACACACACAAACCAGAATCATCATAGAGCATGTGTTCAGGATGCTGAAATCACGGTTCCAGTGCTTGGACACATCTGGTGGAGCCTTGCAGTACTCCCCAGGCACATGTGCCCACATCTTCATAGTATGTGCCATGCTACATAATATGATCCTGCGGAAACAGCTGCAGCAGGGTCAAAATGGGGGAGGGCCTCACAGCCCACCGCAATTGCCAAGGCCAACACAGGCACAGAAGGATCCAGACCACGGACACACTGTGCCAACCCCAGTAGGCAGACGGAGGCATGCCTAATATGCCTACGCCTTGGCAAAGAGGGAACGTATAGCACATACCTTGAAAGTGTAGGGCCCCATGGACTGACTCCCCTCTCCACCTGCACCCACAGTACAATGGATGGCACACAAACACGATCACCTGTAAATTGTGATGTATAGGTGGCCCACTGTGCAATCCTACATAGGCAGCCCTCAAACATTGTACATGCAACAGCCATTGGAACACGGAAATGTCAACACCTGAACAGTAGATGTGCCTATCAGCATCTGTTGGTGCTGTGTGTAGAAATTCACAGGTGCATTGGTAGGTACATGCCCGATTGTCAGAGGCAAAACACCAAACGGGGCAAACAGTGACTCCCATCCCCACAACATCGAGTAAGCAACTGTCGCTTACTGGAGCAGAGGCAATCACGGGAGCACATGTGTGTAAGCACTGTCCTACACACACTCAGCACGGATTTCCCTGCTGTGTTACTGAGGGGCTCCACAAAATGTAATCATGGATGTTGTGTCAGGACAGGGGATGTACCCATGACAGGTATTTGTCACCCCAGCATGCTGCAGCCACGGTCGTATGAAGGTGTAGCACATTATCAGGTGTAGCTAATTGTGATATACATACCCAATGCTAGAGTACAGCCAGTAAACATCACATGGACATACCATTAACTGGACTCATCAGTTAGTAAACTAACAGAGCTATCCATGTGAGTGTAGTGTGGAGTAACTGCTGTAGTGTACTTCACATACAAAATGACATAATACGTGTACAACCCCCAGATGTCCAAGTGGTACATGCAGTGACTGTTGTGCATGTTCCCGGTCCCACGTCCCACAAGGGATGTAACGTACTCCCGACAGCATGGGTAATGCATTCCGGATGCAGGTCATCAGAATATGTGTAGCACATGTTAGTGGGAATAAGCGTTGCCCACAGCTGGTAAGCGATGTCTAAATACGACTATACGGATATGCGCGAAACAAGGCTAAGCTTCACCGACCACTGCGCATATCACGGTTAATGATCTACAGAACAGGTGAAACCAGCATTAGTCACCCCTGAACAAATAGCACCTGCTCTAAAGGGTAAAATGACCACTGCCAGGAGTGGAACAGGCAATCATGTATACAATCATCCAACACTATTGCTAGCCAAGATGTATGTATGGTAGGGTTGCCACATTTCAAATGACCAATGTGGGACATACGCCAAATGTCTGCAGGCCAACACATACACCCAGCCAGTACGAAAACCAGAATGTCAGTGTTTTGCATAGATAAAACGCTTATTCTAGTAATGGTCGCAGGTACGTGTTCCATGTCCTGTAACATGTAGGTGGGTCAGAGACAGAATAAGTGTTTTATGCAACTATTACATAAAGTATAAGGAATATGTTTGTCCCAAAGTTGCAGGACATTTGCTATGTTCACAAATATTTCGCAGGACACACCTGCACAAAGAGGGACTGTCCCTCGCAAAGTGGGATGGGAGGTAATCTTAACCTATGGCAGGTGTGTAATGTGACAGGTACAGACAAAAACGTGCGGAGTCCAGGAAACACAGTATACACTGACAAACACACAAGGAAAGGCATAGCGTGTCTGTCACCACCCCTGTCTGAGATATGTATATATAAATATATATATATATATATATATATATATATATATATATATATATATATATATATATATATATATCTACACATATATAATACAGATAGAAAGGGCAATAGTGTGATATATGTCGATATATAAGGAGTCACTGACATCTGCAAATATATAGATAGGTCAACGACATTCAAAACACCTTGGAGGCACAAATAAATAGGATACCGCCAACTATGGAACGTGTCACACACCGACACGCGTAACCAGGAGGCTGAAAGACAGAAAGAACACAGTACTGGAACAGTAGAACTGCGAGCAATATGATGATAGTAAGGACATGTAATCACCTCTGCCGGCAGTGCAGTCCATGTAGGTACCATGTATAACTGTCGTTGTGAGTGATGTAGCCTGTGTATGTGTGTGTTGAGGGTGCCATGTCTGTTTCCGTGTGACTGTAATGTGTGTGTGTGTCCGCATCGTGTGTCTGTAGGTGGCAACTCAGAGGTAGATGATTACGGTAGGTGCGGGTATAGCTAGCCGTAGGCATGCGGTAAACACCTGTCCCACATTGGGAGGGACAGCCCCTCCCTGGGCAGGTGTGTCCTGACATGAAACATTACAAAGGGCAACTGTCCAAGAGTGTAGGACATTAGTATGTCCCAAATATTATGCAATAGTTGCAGGAAATACTCATGCCTGTATGTAAGAAATGGAAATGTTACAAGCAAACTGATAAATAGGCAAGGTCCAAGAACAATTGGTAAGTAATGAGGATAAAAGTATGTGCTACCCTGTGTACTGACCATGGCTATATGTCAGCCTGTAAACACCACTGTGTGACCCGCAAGTGTACAACTATGGCCATATGAAAAGGTGGCAAGCCATGCCACAGAGGGTCTGACACCAACACCACATCAATGACTGCAAATATCTGGGACAGACATACACGGGATAGAGGTCATTTAGAAATAGCCCTGCACATATCTCCGTACATCCGGAGGTATGGAAGTATCAACCTCACCTGCATACCATATAGAAACCAATTAACAACGGCCCAAAGTAAATTCCCGTAACATAAGTCTACTAAGTGATAGCACTGTAATTAGGGAAGGGGACCACACACATATATATGGACTACGTAGAAATGCAAGCCCCACAAAACCATATATGCTAAGTACACCCGACTACATCCCCCACACTGGAAACAATAGCAATACAGACCATAATCACAGCATAAACATCCACTTAGTCAATTACATCAGCTGAACCATTAACATACCTTGTGAGAGACACATTTAAAGGCACCATGCAAAATTGTATCCGTCGTATAACGGTACAAACAGCGATGTTACAGGTGTTTGCAATAGTCCGTTATCAGACGGGTGGAACCACATACTCAAGCTGTCACACACAATCCACGGGGGACATGACTCCAAAATACACTTGGCTCTACACATAGCAGTTGCAATTACACACAACAAAACACAATACAGGCCATCTCCCCGAAGGCAGGGCAAATGGCCAATGCCCAAGTGGAGAATTCAATTATACCCCACTGTTGCCGCGTAATTGGTGAATGGAGTAGCTGCACAGCTGAAGTGCACGTAATTAGTCACACCGGAATACCAATTGGTGGCAGTAAACCACATGTTGCAGGTATCGACGTATATAAGGATGTCTTGCCAGATATGCAAACTGTATGCTCATGCCGTAAAACAGTTTAAAGAGTGATACAGAAGAGCGAGATAGAGACGAAATACCGGAACAATATCAAGGTATGTAGAACACTAACTGTATGTATAGTATGTTCCGTATTAAGTTATGTCAGTGTATGCATAGCCTGGTTTGCAGTAATTAAAAGTGTCCTCCATGCATAAAGTGGGAACGGGTATTTATGTAGTGATGTCTTGCTGATCGTACTAACGCTTGTAGAAGTTGTGCATCCAGCAGTGGGCCACAAGGTAAACAGCACAGACACCACAAGGGATGCAACATGACGGCTTTAAACAGAACAATGTCATACAACCCGCCGTCAGTGGCAGGGTATGTCCAACAAGTACGTGCCATAGCAGGGGATAGTATATGTGGATATACTGTAACAGTACGCATGTGTATGGGCATATAATGTCAATGACATGTCTAAGGTGGTCCCGCTGTGCAAGTATGCTTTGAATTATGGGATACCATGTAACATATGTGTAATGTATAGTACAGTAGATTGATATGTCAGATATGCTACACAGGAGAACAGGCATATGATGCATACCAAAGGTATTGTATAGTGATGTGAGTAGTATGTAATTAACTTATGTATAAAGAGTTATGATGAAATAAATAATGTAATCCACTCTGTGCATTTGCAAAGGACGCAAACATTACTCCCATACTAGAATACCAGAAGAGATGTGACAGACAAAGAAGAACATGAATGGTGTGTACAATAACAGGATACATATGGCCTGTAGTCATAGGACATTGTAATAGCGTGACAGCTAATCTAAATGGAAGGGCTATTCCAGTAACCATGCACAGAGGACATGTAATAGCTCCACAGGTTCATAGTGGGGTACCATGCAATCTGGCAAGTCTATGTGTAACAACAACTACAGTGTGCACACCAATGGCACCTCACTAGGGTAGTGTCCTGTGAACAGAAGAGCCATGTGTAACCTGCATCTCTGCACAGTACAGCCACTGCAGTGATCCCTGTCGTACATGTGTCCACCATCCACCAAGTGAGGTATCACATGAACACTGCTACTGACTGTCCATGCATGATGTACATAGGAATCTTGTCCCAAAGCATGGTGAGTGTCCGGTCTGGGAATGCAACCCCCAAGCACATCCCACACACTGTTGCGTGTGTGCACATATCCATGAGCATCATGCTCACAGTGGCTATTGCGTATGCCACGTATGCGGAGTATATCCATTAACATATTTGCAGACATGGGCCCTGTCTTTGCAGCAGCGGTCTCCCCTGAGTATGTAGTCCGCAAATGTGTACAGGCATGGTGTCTGTACTTCAGCCACAAACTTCAACTGTTGTAGCTCAATAAACGCCATGGCGAAATGAGTGATGTAAAGCTGTAGCTGTTGTGTAAGGTACACCCTAAGCAGGGTGTTGTACCCATGGATGTGTGTATAAGTCTGGTGTTCAGCGGTACAATGGGTGCCTATGTACCAGCTACACATCCAGTACAGACAAGTGTGGACACGTAGAAGGATATTCATGCCACAGTGGCAATGTGGTAATCACAGGAGTGTGTGCAACATACATGTGTAGTAAGAACACGTACAATGTGACATGTATGTAGGGGACTAACACCTATGTGATAACCAGTGGGTGGCTGGTGTACTGCAAAGGTGATGTTCATACCAAGTGTCATGCAGGTTGAGGCCATGATGTTCATATCAGGTATCCGTCACAGTGACACCCATATGGGTGGGGTCTGTATCAGCTGGTGGATCAACAATGGCGCTTGGTATGCAGTGGTCTGTAAAGCTAGGCAGGGAAGTCCCCTCAGTGGTAGCCTGTACCTCAGGGAAGCATATACTGAACACAAGGGCCTCATGACTGAGGACTGTGGTATGCCAAGTGTAACTGGAATGCAGTATGTGATATGGTATGCCACCCTCAGTGTGTGTGTGTCCCGTCCATTAGCCACATTGCATAACATCCTGAGACATATGTTTTGATGTGCAGGTGGATGTGTATGTTGTCAATACCAGAATGGAGAACGGTGCTGTAAGGCAGCGAGAGGACAATGTAGACTGTGTGGACCCCGTGTCGTCATCAACTACTCTGGCGACTGTATGAAAGGTGCTCAACAGGTGTAGGAGGCATGCTGTGGCCCCAACAAGACCAACCCAGCTGACATCAAAGGACCGGAGCACAACAAAGACTCAGCGAATGATGTCCATGATGATGTGCCCTATAGCCATGCAGAACAGTCCAGTGAGGTGTGTAGGGCAATAGTCCCAGTCGTGCATTGTGGCGCCACCTGTGTGGAGTGTAACTGTCGCTGTGTGCCAATGTCTGGTACAAGGCTATTACTGAATATGGTGTCCCAGTGGGGAGACATGTCATTCAGAGGTCTGTGGACATCACAGCCTGGGATTTTGTAGGGTGACAAGGGGCCAGTGTCCTATGACATATAGAGTGCAAGTCAGTACTGTGTAGGTGTGACCGCAGGTACACCGCAATGTTCCTGCAAGGAAGGTGGCCCTGTAGGGAGTGAGAGGGTGTAATGTTAGCATTGAAACCATCAGACAGCATGTTGCCAACATCACCTGTTACTGTCATATTCCAGAGTGACAGTTGTATGTGTGAGCAGATGTGGGTATTGCATACGACTAATGATATACCACCATAATGCCTTGTGGTACATCTTGGAATGTGTCGCAGTAATGTGTACATAGCTAGTTATGGAATATGTGATGAGGGATCCCGTGGCCCTACCAAGGCTGACCAGTGAGTTACCCAACCCATGGGAATGTACACCACTGTGCAACAGCCCCCACCTGTTGTAAAGTATGTCCATGGCACCGCACCCCCAGAGTGGCATCTGTTATCTGGTGTGCACCATCATGGCTCTGTGTGGAATAGCATGATCCATATTGTCGTGTACATGCTAATGAAGTGCACTGGGGTATGTCTCAGCATTTGTATGCATTGTCCACCTGCACGTGTGTCATGACATCAAGTACCACTGTCATGCGACATCTGTAGTAGGTGTTGTAGTACTCATCTACTGTGTATGCCGTGAAGTGTGTGGTGCCGGTACATGGCTAACAAGTGTGAGTAGCATATGTTCAGACTCCACAAATGAGGGGATAACCCCAGGTGTGGAACAGCAGTCACATGTTGGTAGTGTCCATGTCAAGGATAACGTTGGTCTTGGAGGTGGTGTGTATGGGTCGAACCAGCTGAGCAGAGGTTATAACTCACGGACAGCGTACGCCTAATGTGTCGGTACATGTGCGGCTATCACAGTTAAGTGTGGGTTACTGTCAGTCTCACATAAGTAGCAGCAGTATGAGCCCAACTGTCCAGTACACCATGAAATGAGGTCTGGTAACTGTGGGGTATGTTGAATCCGCAGCTGGTAATACTGTGAATAGCAGTTCCAGACACAGTTAGTTGCACGTGGAGCACCTGTGATGCATTGTGCTAAGTAACCAGCAGGGATGTGTGTACAACATAGTGGAATATGGGGACACCTCAGACATGGGTGTGCCATTCCAGGTATGTGCCTGAGAGGTACGGTCTGTCTATAACCGGTCATTGCAGGTGTGCTCTGCAGAGCCAAGAGGCAGGTCCCAATCACTGCAGAGATATTGAAGTGGTGCAGTATCAGGTGTGCCTTGCCTGCATGCGTCACAGAGGATGATGTCAAGCATTGTGTTACATGACCACATGTTTCGCTAGCCAGTTCCCGTTCTGGTGGTGACTGTTACTGGACACTGTGCAAGACAGGCAGTATAAAAGCAGCAAGAGTCCAACATGTGATCTGTACTCCCAGGGCTGACAGGTGCAGGTCAACTGTGCCACAGCATCATGTTGTTTGACCAGGTCTGTCAAAGTGGACGTATACCAGATGCCTGTGGAATGACAGCAGAAGCATGGACAACTGTCGGGAGTGACACAGTCGCTCGTTGTACAGTGGTAACCAGTCCGGATGAGCGCAAAATGCTCCCCAGGGCTCGGACCACACCATCAGGGCTACAACACTGGTGGGTTATTGCATGTCCCTGCACACGTAGTCTGTGCCCTGAGATACAACCTCAGTCACACAAACATGGAAAATGACAGTCACATTGTACCTGCTGAGTTGTGGCATGTGTGCATAGGTTATGTTACAGAACCAGTTACCTGACAGCAGGATGTAAGTGACTATCGCCTTGTATAGCCTGCTGAGTGGAACAGCAGCGTGACCGCCGACAGTCTCCTATAGCAGGTGTGTTGTGTATGTTATGACTCCCTATTGGCTGTATGTGATGGGTCCAAATAGACCAGCAAGGCAGCACAGAGTTCAATATATTTATTAAATACTGATAAATAAAACAAACAAACTAGTTTCGGCCAACAGCCTTCTTCAGTGTAAAACAGTATAATCCAGTTCATTTACATCATCCTTTAAATACATATCAAGAGCCAATCAACAGGTTGAGCTCATGAATACTGATAAGTTTGCAAATTATTTGTAATACATGTTTTGGGGCACTTAAAGTCAATCATATAGATATACAGTGAAAATTGGTATATATACTCGGGTGAGGTCCATCCATAACATGAAAAATAACCACCAAGTTACTTACATGAAACTAAACAAATTATTAGTATATTGTAACAAATTCATATGACAATACATTCATACTTAAAATTGGTTTTTATAATCCCATACTTGAAGAGCCTCCATCACAGGCTATTCAGCAGTTCTTGGTTAAAGAAACCATAGATGAAAATATCAAATACTGACATTCAAAGGACTCAAACATACTATGTCATAAAGGAGCATGTGTTGGACCAATTAGGTTATGTATACATAAAAATGTATATATATAGAAATTGGTAGTAGGCAGCGCAAATAACAAACATAGATCAGAAAGTAGATCAACAGTAATGAGAATGGCAGCCTGAACATATAGGCTTTCACACTTGTCCAGCATAAACATTACACCTATTATATATCTGTCCAAGACAAGATAAAGGGCCACCCAATAGATACAGGAAATCAATAATAAATAATACGATTAATTACTGATATGTTCTGACTACTTCATCTGGCAATGTATTCATACTTGGGATCTAATTCATCTTCCCATATTGAATAGAACACCCATGGCTAGTAAATAACCATTGTAGATATTGAAAAAATTCTTGCATGCTATATCTTGAGGAGCATATATTTAACAGCTACGGTATGTCTACCCACATATATATATATATATATCAATATAGGTTAGTTGTTAAACATAACTAGTAAAACATAATATTAGAACATAGTCCATATGACTTGATATCTTAACACCCTGTTCAATATTGGACAGGATGTTTCGACATTCAAAATCTTAAGGAAATATAAATGGGAGACCAATAGAAATTCCCCACTTGGTGTCCTATTATTGAGAGTACTGATACTGACTCAATATATTCCCTACAAGTGATCGTTTAGTCCCGGGTGAAATAAAGCCCCCAGTGTAATAATCCAATGTTTCTCCTTTCGATCCAATAGCCCATGCCAACCTTGTTTATTTGTTCTGTCCCCAGAAATGCGGTCAATGACCATAAAGGTGAATCTCGCTTGAGAGTGTTTTAATGTGTGTTGATATAGGGCACTGGTCTCCTTGTGGTTTTTGATATCACTGCGATGTTCGTTCATTCTAAATCTTAAGGCTCTGGAAGTCTGTCCAACATAGAATCCCCCACAGTAGCAAGAGGCCAGGTACACCACCCAGTCGCTACTGCAGTTTCCAAAGATCTTGATATCAAAAACTTTACTAGTATTGCGACTTGTAAACGCCTTGGATTTCAGCATATATTGAAAGGAACCACAATGACCACAGGGGAACGACCCAATGAGTTCATCACCATGAAGTGTCAGTTGTTTGTGAGTAGTCCCCCCACTTGCCATATGTTTAAAATGTGAAAAGTAAGAGCCTAAGGTCTTACCACGTTTATATGAGAAAAGACAACGGGGTCCCAAAAAACTTCGCAGCTTATCATTGGCCAATAAAATGTTCCAATGTTTATTAATGATGTTTCTAATCATATTAATGTTTCTGCTATAAGTGGTGATAAACCTAACACTTGTGTTGGAAGAGGATTGATTTTTATTTTTATTCTGATATTGTAATAAGTTGTCCCTCACAACTTATGTCTGTGGTCATTGTGGTTCCTGTCAATATATGCTGAAATCCAAGGCGTTTACAAGTCGCAATACTAGTAAAGTTTTTGATATCAAGATCTTTGGAAACTGCAGTAGCGACTGGGTGGTGTACCTGGCCTCTTGCTACTGTGGGGGATTCTATGTTGGACAGACTTCCAGAGCCTTAAGATTTAGAATGAACGAACATCACAGTGATATCAAAAACCACAAGGAGACCAGTGCCCTATATCAACACACATTAAAACACTCTCAAGCGAGATTCACCTTTATGGTCATTGACCGCATTTCTGGGGACAGAACAAATAAACAAGGTTGGCATGGGCTATTGGATCGAAAGGAGAAACATTGGATTATTACACTGGGGGCTTTATTTCACCCGGGACTAAATGATCACTTGTAGGGAATATATTGAGTCAGTATCAGTACTCTCAATAATAGGACACCAAGTGGGGAATCTCTATTGGTCTCCCATTTATATTTCCTTAAGATTTTGAATGTCGAAACATCCTGTCCAATATTGAACAGGGTGTTAAGATATCAAGTCATATGGACTATGTTCTAATATTATGTTTTACTAGTTATGTTTAACAACTAACCTATATTGATATATATATATATATATGTGGGTAGACATACCGTAGCTGTTAAATATATGCTCCTCAAGATATAGCATGCAAGAATTTTTTCAATATCTACAATGGTTATTTACTAGCCATGGGTGTTCTATTCAATATGGGAAGATGAATTAGATCCCAAGTATGAATACATTGCCAGATGAAGTAGTCAGAACATATCAGTAATTAATCGTATTATTTATTATTGATTTCCTGTATCTATTGGGTGGCCCTTTATCTTGTCTTGGACAGATATATAATAGGTGTAATGTTTATGCTGGACAAGTGTGAAAGCCTATATGTTCAGGCTGCCATTCTCATTACTGTTGATCCACTTTCTGATCTATGCTTGTTATTTGTGTTGCCTACTACCAATCTCTATATATATACATTTTTATGTACACATAACCTAATTGGTCCAACATATGCTCCTTTATGACATAGCATGTTTGAGTCCTTTGAATGTCAGTATTTGATATTTTCATCTATGGTTTCTTTAACCAAGAACTGCTGAATAGCCTGTGATGGAGGCTCTTTAAGTATGGGATTATAAAAACCAATTTTAAGTATGAATGTATTGTCATATGAATTTGTTAGAATATACTAATAATTTGTTTAGTTTCATGTAAGTAACTTGGTGGTTATTTTTCATGTTATGGATGGACCTCACCCGAGTATATATACCAATTTTCACTGTATATCTATATGATTTACTTTAAGTGCCCCAAAACATGTATTACAAATAATTTGCAAACTTATCAGTATTCATGAGCTCAACCTGTTGATTGGCTCTTGATATGTATTTAAAGGATGATGTAAATGAACTGGATTATACTGTTTTACACTGAAGAAGGCTGTTGGCCGAAACTAGTTTGTTTGTTTTATTTATCAGTATTTAATAAATATATTGAACTCTGTGCTGCCTTGCTGGTCTATTTGGAGCTGTCTACTTGGTTTGGACCGTGCATCCTCTCGGGCATAGGACTTGGTACATTCTGTATGTGATGGGCACACGTGTCTGTGGGCTATATGTTGGTGGGGTTGTGTTTGGCAATGTGGGCTGCCATTGGTGCCCACACAGAGTATGGAGGGGTACTGTACAAGGAATCTCCGTATGTGTGACCTGTGGTGGGGATCATTTGGGACTGTGTGATGAGTGGGGTGTGTTGCGAATGTTGCACATCCCCACATGACTGTCAGGTGCAGTCAGGGTTGGTGAGATTATAACCCCCAGCAGGGCTGCATATGTGCATACCTCACAGGCTGTACTGTTGCATGCTGGGAGGTGTGCATTGACTGTGTACATCAGAATAGCTCTATTGCCACATGTACAACATAGTCATCATAGTGATAGGCAATAGCACTGGTACATGCCAGTTGGACATGCCTGGATATAAGTGGTACATGCCAGGTGGACACGCCGTATAAACCACCATGTCTCACGAGATATGTGAGTGATGTGTGTACGACAGCTGTTGTACTGTAAGCAAGCTGGAAATGTATGGACAGACAATGTACCTGTGAGGACTGGTGTGAAATGGGTGCTAAACTAAGCAATAGCTCATAACGTGCCAAGAAGCTTTCAACAAGTGCCGAGCATGCCCATACAATACAGATAGGGTGTTGGATAATATCAACCCACACGTGTTGACGACAGTCATGATTGGTGGCACCACATCAGAACACTGCCAGGTATGGTCTGCAAGTCCATGAACCATTATCAATGTAGATGTTAGCAGTACAGATGTACAAGACAGTATGGATGTTTGACTACAAATGCCTTTGTATGTCACAGGAGTGTTCTACTAGTGGCCTGTTGACAGACTCACAACTACTAAAGGTGCTACAGGGACATGTGCATATCACATGGTGTCAGCAACAGTAAAGCAGGGTTAATGTGTTGTACCCACCCGCATTATAGCCCATACCACACAGACAAATGTCAGCCATCTGTGTATGTGAGGATGTGAATGGCCATGACCTATGGGCAATAGTTTTCACCGTGTTGTGAACAACATACAGAATGGGCTGTGTGTGTGCGGTGTGTGACATATGTGCACATTCTGGTGGATGATATCAGCAATGACATCACTAGGGGAATACCCCTGTACCCATTAAGTAACACCTAGCCTGTGGTCAACATTATGGACACTGTGTTAGGGATGGTGTTGTGCAGTACACCTCCCTGAGCTGGAGACATCTCCCTGGCCCTTTAGATAGTCATCCGAGGTACCCATGACATGACAGGGTGGTATCCTTGAGCACGGAGATCATTGGCCAGGCATACACAGCACCCATGTGACCAATATTGGAACACATATCACCCTCCAGGGGTAGGGCCCATGCGTGGATGGCTGATACCAGCCTCCACAATACTCACCTCCAGTATGCAGCATGCTATCCACCTTGCATACAGACATATGCCACACTATGCTGTTGGACATGCTACATGTCCATAGCCTGATCTGAAAGACATACATCATGGACAACCACCGTCCTATGACTAGGATGGCCACATGCTGAACAGATCCCTGTGCCATACCTGTGACATACTCCCACCATACCATGCAGCCCTGTCCACATAGCTGCACATATCACCCCTGTCATACATGGTGTGATGGCCATATGATAGATATAGTATCAACTATCTGGATCAGTAATGTGTCACTGATGCCCCTCGCTGTGGCGTAATGGGTGTCGGATACAGCTAGTAAACCCAGTCCGTACATGCTATAGCTGACAACCTTACCTGCGAATGACGTCCGACTAGCCATTGTCCCATGTCTATCACATGTGCAACACAGGCGATCCGTGGCAGGATGTTGAACAGCTGTACAGTGCAGTGTAGATGTCTATGGCAAAACAGATGCATGTACAGGTTTCCATGTGTACTTGGTGCATTGTCACTGCCCAAGTCCATTAAGGCTGTGTCTGTGCAGATATGTGACATATACACAGCATCAAGGTCAACAGCATTACCGTGGATACATCCAGGCATGTGCAGATAGGTAAGAACACCAGTGCAGGCAAACAGACATGCCCACATGAAGACAAATGTCACAAGCAGTAGGAACACTAATGAGGTGACACACATATATGAGGATGATATCCAATGCATAATGGGTGTTACATGTGTGTGACACATACATGCCAGTCGTGTCATGTTGATTTGCAAAGATAATTGTGCAGATGTACTAGAAATGTATGTGCAGCAGTATCACTGTACATGTCTGTAGATGTGACCTGTCACCTTCATCATGTCTTACAGATAATGCCTCATACGCGTCTACCAGCATACAGCCGACAGGAGGATGATGTCATAATCCCTTACCTCCATGAGAACTACAAGGTGTTATTTAGCCATGTGCCACAGCAAGCACAGCAGCGGGACGACCTGTGGCAGGATCTACGCAGTAGGGTCAACGAAGTGGGTGGCCACAACCGCACCTACCAGCAGGTGCACAGGCACTGCACGGACTTGATACATCATGGAAAACAGCGTGCCACTGCAATCACCAGGGAACAAGGTGGAACAGGTGGTGGGCCACCAACCCAGCCCCCACTCACACACACAGAGGAGCTACTGGCCAGTCTGGGGACACCGTTGAAACAGCTCCTTCAAACACTAGCTGCCATTGTGGAGGTGGGTGTCTCCCAATCAATGAGCCTGGAGTTGCCTGGTGAGTCAGTACTGAACATATGGCCAGTATATCCCACGTACGTGCATGTGTCAGTGTACATCATGTAATATAACAAGATATGCAAGGTATGTGGACACACATGCTGCATGCTACATTATGCTACCCTGTGTATGCACCATACCTCTGAACTATACAGGTATTTGCAGGATGTCCAGATGTCTGCCTCATATTGTCGGTGTGTTCCCCTTGATATCTGTCCCTTTCTGGCAAATAGCTGAGGAATGGAGTCATTAAATGATGACATATATTTGTATTTACGACTGAACATTCCGCGTAAAAACCATGTGCATGCAAACCTATTAGTCTACCAAATTTCTAGGTTTGTAAGAGCAAAATGTCACAGTTGTCCCTATTTGTCCCCCATCATAGTAGGCTTTGTCCACATTTATTGTTCTAAGAGGTTGAGAGGTATGGTATGCACACATGTGCTTACTATATGCTATTGTACAGGCGAATGTGTTAACTTGCACTGTGAACCCTGTGGCTGTCATACAGTCATGGATAATGTTCATACTGCTGTGTCACCCTATACAGGTACCTCTGGCGTGCTGCACAGACAAGAGTCCATTGCAAGTGAGACTGTCATCGGTATCAGGCATGTCAAAGCATAGATCTATTCGCCATGTGGCCAGTTAATACATGGATATACAGGTCGCATCACCCATCATCCACACAGGCCACCCATGTGCAATATATACAAATGAAATGACACACAGACATGACACCACAGTATTTGTCATTGCTACATGTGCATCCAGATGTGCATACAACCGTGGAGGTGTTCTACAATGGAGGCATATGTACTATACAGTGGAACAAAACATGTGGTACACAAAACAGTACCGCACAGTGAGCAGTGATATGGGCAGACCACAGGCATCACCATTGTGTCATATGCCCCAGCAAAGGGTTCACACATTGTGATGTTCCATCCGACATTTCTCAGACACGTAGCGTTTTGGTTGCAATATTGTCAAAGTTTCCCATAACCCATACCCCACATACCACACATACACCTGTTGTCTGCATAGCCCTGTGGATGGTGACATATCCAACATCTATGGGTGTATGTCATATGGGACAACACAGACATGTGTGATAGATGGCCATCACATACATGACCAACACATGTGCATACATGGCCATGGGGGATGGCCGGAGACACGTAGCCACACAGTAGGTGGGATGTGGATACACCCTGTCCGACTTTGTCCACACATGGTCCAATTACAGCCGTACTAGACCGATTGTACAGGTGATGTGGTACGCTGCACATCTTAAATGCCTGTGCACAGCTAGTGGAGGTGTCAGTGATGTCTACCTCATAAGATGTGTTGAACATGATGTCTGTGTCATAGCATGACAGTAGTCACCTTTACAGATTCCACTGACAGTGACACCAGGCCACAGATACTATACTTTTCCCTTGCTGCCGTAGGACATCACTGTTAGCTGTGCACCTTGTGTGCATGGTACATCAATGTCATGTGTGAAATGGTGACGTGACAGGTCCGCTATGTCTTTTCATGGTTGCCAGGCAGCTAACACTCTGTAGTCATCATGCAGGGGTGTCATCTGTATGTCCTACAGTGACCTGTCACATGACACAGCATGGTTTGGTGTGGTGTGTATACACTTCAGCATCGTGGGTCACAATCCACAGGTATGTCATGGGTATGCATGCAGTTCTGGATATGCAATGCGTACATATCATGTACTGTTTAGCAATATAGATGCCTCATGATGCCATGCAATGGCACAGTGTCTGTACTTCACACTGTACAGCAATGTAGATGACTCACAGTCCCCTACCATGCCCATGCACATTTGCTCAACATGAATTCTATCTGTAGGGCATAAGGACAACACCGCAATGTGATACCCAGTACGATGCTGTATATGTGTCAGGACACCATTGTGTCAGGCATGCATGCATGTTAATGCACACATCAGCAGATTATATGTCAGGGTCACATCAGCGATGTGTACTATTATCCTGTTCTGGTCCACATGGTGTATCACGGGGATGCATGCATACTACCATGATCGTGTGAATTGCATGGATAATGATATGATACCTGCCTGCTGTAGTGCGCATTCCAGGAGGTATGCTTACAAACACTAGTGATGTCTGAGCTGCATGCTGTCAGCTGTATCACAAGCATGCTGCATGCCATCTGTCATATCACATGCAAGGTGTGTCAGTGTGTGTGTGTGTCAGTGTGTGTGTGTGTGTGTGTGTGTGTGTGTGTGTGTGTGTGTGTGTGTGTCAGTGTGTGTGTGTCAGTGTGTGTGTGTGTGTGTGTGTGTGTGTGTCAGTGTGTGTGTGTGTGTGTGTGTGTGTGTCTATTGTAATTCAGAGTCTGTCTTTGCATTCACAGGTGATGTAGGTGCATTACCCTCCTGCGGTCCATCTGATAGTGTCCCCACAGATGCTAGCAGTGATGAACATATGCATGAGGTACAGGCAGGGATGTCAGGGGCTGAATCTGTGCCAACGGTTGCCATCCCAGCTATGTCCCCCTCTTCCACACAAAGAGTTCAGTTGCCAACACATACCGCATCACCAATGGCCATAGAGGAAGGACAGTCAGCATCTGTTAACGTTGAACAGGAATGTGTGGTGGCTACAGAAGGTGTGTCTCCACACCATGGTGGCAGTGTACTGACTGCCGATGTGCCACACAGGCATATGGCTGGTGCTGCTCGTAGGAGGACCTCTGGCAGACATGCACCTGCAGGACATAGCGCAGCAGCTGGAATCACCAGACGCATGTTCCAGACTGTAATGGCAGCACAGGCACGTGCCAAATGGCAGAACAGAGAAGGGCAGAGGCTGCAGAGGGCTGCTATCCATACCCTAAACAGCAACATCCAGGTATTAGCAGGTGCTCAACAGCAGATTGCCGATGTTCTGGACAGGCGATTGGCTGACATGGTCAGAATCCTTGACCGTGGCATGGCAATCTGCGAGCATGAGCTGTCTGTGCTGGAACATCTGGTAGGGGTGAGGAGTAGGCCATGTGGACGTAGGCCAGCTACACCACCTAGTGCAGGTCAACATGAGCGTGCCACCTCACATGGCCGCTCCCATAGTGCCGGTAGCAGTAGCAGGACACTGCAGGCCATGTGGACATGGCCCTGGATGTTCCCGGTGGGCACACAGTTCCAGTGGCCATGTGTCATTGGACAGTAGCCATTCTGTACCTCCACCTGATAGTGCCCGTGCAACCCCTGGCAGGCACAGGGCATGTGGCCATGGCCAGTCACAGTGAGCTGTACAATCTGGTCTGTACAATCTGGAACTGTCGATAACACCCTTGTGTAGGCCTCACAAATGACAGAACTGTGTGCACACATGTATGCACACAGCAAACACAACTGTAGGGCTCCACAACAACCACATGCATACAGAACAGACATGTCCAATCAAATCACCGGCCCTTACCCACACACATGATATCATCCATTGGTGCAGTCTATTCCCCTGGCAAACAGTATCACCCTGTGCATATGATGAAGCCTGTGCCGCATCCCTGTCATCCACACCATTGGTGCAGGGATATGCTCAAATGGTCTGATGCACAGGGTGAACAGAATAGTGAGAGGTGTATCTAACATTACTTGTGTATGCATAGTGAGGGATGTGTATGTTGCATTGGTTGTGTGTGAATACTGAGAGATGTGTATGTGACATTGGTTGTGTACTGTCTACATGCACCAGTCATACCATGTAGTCCGGGTGCAGCATGCATTGTGATATGTTCACAGTATGTGTCTCAGTTACAACAGTAACAGCATGTTGGTAATGATGCCCTGGTTCCCTCCTATGGTGTACTGGCATGTGCCTACAGGTAGCAGTGTTTGCAGTCCCCCATGTATAACTGTGGAGTACTCACAGGCACGTATGGCAATATCAACATGCTAAACGTACCCTCAACCTGACTGTTGGAAAGTCTAACATGACACAGATGTCCTTACATATATTGCACCTGAAGCATGTGGTCAGTTGAACAGGCTATGGTGTACAGAGATGTGTCATACATACCAGGAAACATTACAGGTATGTTGACATGGTGCAGGGGTTGTACACAGCGGTCTGGCCAATAATGACATTAGAGGCCACTTGATAGCATGAGGCCAAACTGTGTAACAATAATACCCTGTCACATTACAGGAACATGGCCACATTCATGGGGTCTACACCACTATAATGCACACCCCATAGTGCTGAGGTGTGGACCCTTGCCTATGTGGTCATCACCCTCACAGTACTTTGCACCCACATGACGTGACACAGAGAAGGAACATGCACAAGTAGCCAGTACGGCTGGGACCAATGGCATCAACAGGGTAGTAGACTCCATCACCATGAGGGGTTAGTCACCATGAGGGGTTAGTGATCCTGTTTTGACTGTATGGTAGCATACACCCTCACACCAAGCACCAGACAGCCATACATACATACATACACACACACACACTGTGGTGACCAGGTATGCGTATACGGATAGCTGATGTGTGTGATGCACCACACCTGCTGACGTCATGCTTACCACACTGCAGTATGTACAGATCTCTACAATGGTGTACAGGGATGTGTAACAACTGGGACGTAATTCCCACCATATGTGGCATATGTGGTCACACAAGCGGACACACATGGCAGTGCTCGGAATGATACACCTGCCATATGATGAGACTTTGATAGACATGCAGTGGTATTATCCGCATTATGTGTACCAATGCTATGTCTGGTAATTGTGCTGCTATATGCACACAGGAGGATGTAAGTGTTACAGGTGTCATGTGACATACAGTTGGTAACACCTGACCACTGTGTATGAGTTATGGCATCACCGTCAAGTAACAGTGACATAGCGTACTGTTTGCACATGGCATGGTAGGATGGTGTGTGAACCACCTGTGAGCCATCCCCGGCACACATACATCTACACAGGTGGATCACCACTTTATGTACACACATCCCTCCATACGTGATGTACAACCAACAGTACTGTCTGTATGTCACCATATACTGGTGTCAATGATGGGGCTGCATTGCGACTGCATGTTGTAGTTAGGCGCAGCTGTGTTACAGACATCGGCCACTGCACATGCATGGTTGCTGCATGCACAGTACAGATTGTACATGTGTGTTGGTTCTACATGTGTCTCCTGTAGCCATGTTTGTATGCATTGCTATTGGTGGACATGTGTATTGACATACATAACACATGGACTATGGTATGATATCACGGGTGTCATGGGTGACTAGTTCAGGGGAATGTGTTCTCGGTCAACATTGCTACCTCCTGTACTGTGAGCATTCAACAGTCATTGACCCGCCTTTCATTTGCATGCATATGATTGCTTAGGCCACTGTTCTGCATGGGGGACAGCAAAGGCTATGCTATGTACATCTGTGTTGTGTGTGTTCCATGCACACATCCACTGCAATCACATGTATGACATATCCAAACATGTGTGTTCATTGGTGTACAGCAACACCCATCTGTCACAGCTGTGTAAGACCCAGGGCCCCTGGTATGTCTTGAGCAGATCTGGTCATGTATAGTGGTATCATTGCAATGCATAACACCTGTTGGAACCCTGTCGGTACATGTGTACTCTGCACAGTTGCTGTAGTCCTCTGTACAGTCCACTGGTCATGTGTCACACGGTGTTGTAGTAATGTATGGCTGTGTATTGCTGCACCAACGACATGGTGATGTCTTGAGGGCTACAGTGTGGACTGCGGTGTGTACGTCTGTGATCTGCACCTGTGACAGCTGTGATGGCAGCTGCATGTGTGTGACCACCCTGTGCATGGGGACAGTTATACCTTACTGTGCCCTTCTGTGTTTAGACTCCGTTTGCATGCAAGATAACCCAGCCTGTGCATGGGGACAGTTATACCTTACTGTGCCCTTCCATGTTTAGCCTCCATCTGCATGCAAGACGGCCCTTTGCAACTGCTAAGTGTGTGAACATGCCCAGTAAGCTGTTGTGTAGATGGACACACAGAACAGTCCAAACTAAGCCCTTGCATGCTGAGACTCCGTCTGCATGCAAGATGGCCCTTTGCGACTGCTAAGTGGGTGAGCATGCCCAGTATGCTGCTGTGTAGATCGACACACAGTACAGTCCGAACGGACATGTATTACTAAGCATGTGGCCATGCCCAGTGACACCTTGTGTCGGTGATGTCCCTGTGTGCATGGGCATGGATGTTGACATCCTGTATAGTCATGGTGTTCATCCAGGCAACAGATGTCCATTTTCAACGTCACAATGGATGCCTACCGAGTACACACTGGTCGACTATCTTGAAGGGTGTACTGTTTGGGGCGCATCCCATGTCCATGTATTGTTGTTGTAGTGCTCTGTAAATCTTTAGTTGCTCCGATCACACCACTGCCATGTGTTTGTCTACCTCTGCCGTGGGACAGTAATATGTCTGTATGTGTTCAGACTAATCACTCTCTATACAATCCCTGTCAGTGTCCTTGTCTTTGCGGATGATGACACATGCCTAAAAGTATGCCTCTGGGACAGCTGTGTTCAGTATTCTCGGAAGCGCGTTCTGTAAATGCGTCATGCTGTAGTGTGATAGGGTAGTTAAGTGTATGTTCGACTCCCAGCCCTGCCAAGTGTGTGTGTGTGTGTGTGTGTGAGTGTGTGTGTGTGTGTGTGTGTGTGTGTGTGTGTGTGTGTGTGTGTGTTGTGTGCACGCATGCTCCCATCTGCCTGGGGACTCAGTCATGCTTTTAGACACCTCACACCACAGATATTACCTATCGGCATCTTTGCCTTTGCAGATGATGATACCCGCCTAGAAGTATGCCTCTGGGACTGCTGTGTTTCGTAATCTCGGTAGCGCATTCTGTAAATGTGTCATGCTGTAGTGTGATAGGGTAGTTAGGTGTATGTTCGACTCCCAGCCCTGCCAAGTGTGTGTGTGTGTGTGTGTGTGTGTGTGTGTGTGTGTGTGTGTGTGTGTGTGTGTGCACGCGCATACTCCCACCTGCCTGGGGACTCAGTCATGCTTTTTAGATGCCTCACACCACAGATATTTCCTACCTGCGTCTTTGCCTTTGCAGATGATGACACGCACCTAGAAGTATGCCTCTGGGACTGCTGTGTTTAGTAATCTCGGTAGCGCGTTCTATAAATGCGTCATGCTGTAGTGTGATAGGGTAGTTAGGTGTATGTTTGACTCCCAGCCCTGCCAACTGTGTGTGTGTGTGTGTGTCTGTGTATTTGTGTGTGTGTGTGTGTGTGTGTGTGTGTGTGTGTGTGTGTGTGTGCGCGCATGCTCCCATCTGCCTGGGGACTCAGTCATGCTTTTAGACGCCTCACACCACAGATATTTCCTACCGGCATCTTTGCCTTTGTGGATGATGACATGCACCTAGGAGTATGCCTCTGGGACCGCTGTGTTCTGTAATCTTGGTAGCGCATTTTGTTAATGCGTTATGCTGTAGTGTGATAGGGTAGTTAGGTGTATGTTTGACTCCCAGCCCTGCCAAGTGTGTGTGTGTTTCCAGCTGCATGACAACAGTATTCACTCTCCATAACATCCATGCGGCGTCTTTGCCTTTGATGCTGCTGTCTGCAGGCTAGACGTATGCCTGTGTGAATGCTGTGATCTACTAATCATGGTAGCACGTTTTGTAACTGCGTAATGCTGTTGTGTGGTACAGTGGTTATGTTTGTGTTCTGCCCCCAACCCTGCCACGTGTGTTGTGTGTGTGTGTGTGTGTGTGTGTGTGTGTGTGTGTGTGTGTGTGTGTGTGTGTGTGTATGTATGTATCTATCTACATATATATATATATATATATATATATATATATATATATATATACATATATATATTGTATATAGATATGTATGTTGAGATTATCACTCTTGAATGTGCTGCATTATCTGTATGTGATCACCTTGGATGTATGTACATCTGCTATGGCTCTGTGATAGTGAACATACTGTGTGCTGTAGTGATCGTGGTTATACTTGTGTAGTGACCGGTTATTGTGTTGCTGGGTATTACAAGGGGCATTTGAAACAATGTCAGTACAGCACCTTTGAATGGTCGTATGCACATCTTGGCAACAGTCAGCAGTGGTTATTACTTTGGAGGGTGAGTATGGCTCATATCCGTATGTAGTAACTGACATTTCTATGCAACTCAGGTTAACATTACTGACTCACGTTTATCCACAGGTTGTGGTACAGATCCCAGGACTGTATGTGTATACATTGACAGGTGCAGGACTGGATTAGTGTTGGATGCATGGAGGGGTGTCCATGGCCAGTAATGGTGATCTCTACAGCCTGGCAGGTACGGTCTGTGACTGTCCCACAACCTCCTGTATATGGCTGACACATGCTGTATCTGTGTATATGCAGACACACACACTTACCACAAACAGCTAGGGCTATCAGATACACAAACCCATTGCATCACCATTGGGTCATGCAATAACCATTGTCCCTCACACACAGACACCTACGTGTAAATTGGATGGCTCAATGACAGCTCTGGTAATGTAACACCACACCCTGTGCATATGATGTCACCTGTGCCACCACCTGTGATGTGTAACATTGATGCAGGATCAGATTAACCTGGTGCTGATGCACATGGTGGCTTTATTCCACTGTATTGATGTTGAATGCTCTTAACACAAAGTGTGATACTTCCATGTGTATATCAGCAGGCATGATGCATTGCAGCTATGACCATCACTGTAGCATAGTTTACAGCACTGTTAATTCTGATTATGTATTCTCCATCCATGTTCCATTTCACTGATGTGTGTAGTACTAGCAGCATGTGTGTCTGAGTGTGCAGTATGTGTGTGATGTGTGTAGTACACATGTGTACATGTTTACAAATGCATACACTGGCATACATGACATTACATGGGCTTCACCATTCGTACACTAGCTTACTCGTTCTTCAACACGCGCACACGGGCTGACACGTGCGCATACATGCTTACTCAGGCTTACTGGCGCACATGGGTGTGGACACACTGTGGGCAGGTTTGCAGGTAACATCGGTGGTATCCATGGCGTACACCGTCAGTCTCCTGACTTTCCCTAGGATAGCTCATAACACGCCTCCTCCACTGAGTACTGACAGCAAACATGTGACACTGCTCTGGTAAGATTACAGTGTTTTATACATACACACTCATATTGTCACCTATCTTCTACTCTAATAGTCCCCTTATCCTACACTACATTGTAGAGACTTGGCCCATATGGCATGACATGTTGTTATTCACTATCCTCAGCCTCACTTGCATCAGATTGCCTACAAATGCTACGTTACATCGCTGACAGAGCACTTCCACACATAACAACCAGTACGCAGTAGCCATGTTGTCTCCAGCTTGCCATTCATCTGCATGGCATACTAACATCTAACTAAACCTACATTTTGTATGTATATTATATATATTTGACTTGTTTTGAAGCGCAGCGCATTCTCGTGGCGCTGCGCTACGCTTCCACACTGGAGATCGGGGGAGGACAACTACAGTTTTATTGATATCCACTGGTCAATAATGCCACTGGCCTTAGATTTGGACATTGGCATGCTTCTTAGACTGTATTCATACTGTATTTGCAGCTGTCATTGCTCTGTTTGGCAATGTGCAGAACGTTAGCCGCCTAACGTCTGGGTACATTTCTGCACATAACTCTGCTCTTGCACGGACAGCTTACTGTTTCATGTATCGCATATTTACATCATTTGCATAGCTTTCACATACAAATGGGGTATGTTGCAAATCCCAACATTGTCCGTGCAACGTTCGTGTTACGGGTGGTCTTACACGCCCCTACAGGTGTTTGCTGAATAGCTTGGCAGACATCTTTCCTTGCTGTACTCTCACTCTACTCGTACACGCCGGAGGCTTCATGTATCATGGCCTAGGCTTTGCTGTGTGCTATGTCTATTTGTGGTGTATGCATGGCTGTGGGTATGTCCCACTGTCATCATTGGTAAAGGTGACAGCCCTATAGGTACTTCATGTAGACTGCTGTGTCATTTGACATGTCAGCACATACCTGTGGCCAATACTGAACTTCCTACTGCAGCACTTGTCATACCTTCTGAGTTATCTTGCAGTCGATAATGCTGTTTCCTCAGACATGTATCTGTTTCTGATCATACCTCTCAACCTCCTAGAGCACAAAATGTGGACAAAGCCTACAATGTTGGGGGGACAAATAGGGGCAGATTTTAAATATTGCTCTTACAAACGTAGATAGTTGACAGAATAATAGGTTTTGCATTAGTATGACTTAAACTCAAATGTTTGTCATTATTTAATGACTTCAGTTCTCAGGTATTTGCCAGAAAGGTACAGATTGTAAGAGTAACACACCAAACATATGAGGCAAACATCTGCACATTCTGCGAAAATCTGTCCAGTTGTGAGGTATGTTTCTGATACAGGATATCAAGTTTCTTACACCAATACACACAATATTTGGAGGCATCACAGTTCAGATGCCATTACATTCCTATTGCAGAACACACCCACCCATAGGGTTGTATTCCTCACAAAGGCCAACAGGTGCTTAGCCACACTACTTATGCTATCATGTAACTTATGTGTACGCCGGTATTGCCGCTTTCCATCAGTGGCAGAGCTCACGTACGAGTATGGGGGACTAGACACTGTATCGGTGACACTGCATGACACCCTGAGGGACACATTTCTTTTGGGTCTATTAACCTTCTACATTGACTTTCACAGGGCATACGTTGTCATTCACATTTGTCGAAGTACATGCTTTTGACTTTTACATGTTTTGTCATTTGTCCTGACGTCTTTCTTCTCACCTGTCCACCTAGTATCACTAGTTCTGTACATTTATTTAGGACAGGTTACCTTCATACCTCTCACCTGTACACATTATGTGTAAATGCCCCGAGGTTTGACCTATGATTTTGTTACATTTGTCATAATAATGTGCCTTTCTGGTAAATTACTGACAAGGCATGATGGACTGTGAGGTTAGATAATAATGACTGACATTTCTATTTCATGATTACTAACCCTCATAACATTCGTACTCCTGACTACGCCATTATTCTATCAACGTTCTGACTTTGTCAGGGGTATATTTAATATAGTCCCTATTTGTATTTCATGTACTATGCCTTAGTCCAGCTGTCTTATTCTGACAGTTTGGAGGGTATGGTTACCATCTTGGTCGTACGCATGTCCATCCATGATAATCATCTACATGACACTGATATAGGTCCCTACATCTTCTCCCAATGGTTTACACAACATCCAGTAGATGGGTTGAACCTTTTTGGAGAATGTAGGCATGTGCTATACCCACATAGGTATATTGATCACTCCCATGGGGCGGACCTAATAAATCTGTGCCAACCAACACCTAGACCCATTTCTGCATACCCATGGTTCCCATACCTGACACCCCTCCACAGTACCCATTAGACATGTTTAATGTAAGCGATAATAAAGTGTGATGACACTTCTAAGCACTCCCCACTCTCCGGATATCAGGTCGTACGTCATACATTCTATCGACCCATGTGTTATTACCCTTGCACCTGCTACTGTTGCATGTACAGCTATATCGTAGTTGCAGCTGTGGCTTCCTTTGTGTCGATGATGGTTCGCACTTCGTATGGGATCAATTTTTGGGGTCCTGCAAAGGACACCTATATTCATGTTTAAAGTGTAGAACTTGCAGACCTGTCACACTGGTACTTTCCGGGCAATGGTTTGGAAAGCAGCAGTGTATTCACCTTTCATGCATGTCTGTCTGTCTATCCAGAATAGCTATACCATGACCTATTTATGTGCATGTGCTATATCTACAGAGACATATGTTTGTTGTGTATATATCTATTAATGTATCGTGTGTGTATAAATATATATATGTGGGTCTACTACTAATGCCCGAAACGACGATTTCCCGACAGAAAACTCCCCGACGCCAGATGACCGACAGGTAAGTGTACCGACAGGGTGATTTGCCGACAGCGGAAAGACCGACAAGGGAATGTGCGATCGCGACGCGGTAAGTGTGTGATGGTGACGGAGTTAGGAGCGGTCAGGTAAGTGCTCGAGTTTGTGGGATGTCGGGTTAGGCTGTGGGAAAGGTGAGTGTGTGTTCGTGTCGGAGGTATGGTTCGGGTAAGGTAAGTGTGTGCTAGTGAGGGACTGTAGTTTAGGGACGGGTTAAGTGAGTTAGGGTTAGGGGTGCAGGTAGGTGAAGTGTGTTAGTGTCGGAGCTTGGGCTAGGGGTGGGTTAAGTGAGTTAGGGTTAGGGTGCAGGTAGGTGATGTGTGCTAGTGTCGGAGCGTGGGCTAGGGGTGGGTTAAGTGAGTTAGGGTTAGGGTGCAGGTAGGTGATGTGTGCGTTAGTGTCGGAGCTTGGGCTAGGGGTGGGTTAAGTGAGTTAGGGTTAGGGTGCAGGTAGGTGAAGTGTGCGATAGTGTCGGACCTTAGGGTTAGGGTTTGGGTCAGGGTTAGTGTGTATGCTATGTAGTGTCGTGTTGTTTACGCCCGTGTCGGTGTAATGGTGTTCGGTGTAATGGTGTTCGGTGTTTTGCGTTGTCGGGTTTGTGTGTTGTCGGTCATCTGGCGTCGGGGAGTTTTCTGTCGGGGAATCGTCGTGTCGGTAATTAGTAGTAGACCCATATATGTACATATATACATATGTCCATATATGTCTGTACATTCCTCATTTCATATTTAGCTTTGGTTTAAGTCTGTGGATATATGTGTATACACAGATATATATATATCCATATCATACCTTTCAACTGTACAGATTTACGCTGACTGTACAGCTGTTTGCCTCTTATCTTTGGTCCGTTCTTAATAACCTTGTGTCTATCTGGCAATTTAGTGGCATATCATTAAAGACTGATGTTGGACAATAATGACAAGTATTTCAGGTTATGACTTCATACCCTTCAGAGAATCCATGCTAGTGACACACCTGTTATTCTATCCACTTTCTATGTTTGTTAGGGCAATATCTGCGGATTGTCCCTATTTGTACCAGTTGTTTTCATGGCTTTGTCTGGTTTCGTACTTTATGAGGTTAACAGGTATGAGCCATGTATATATAACGTGGAGAAGCAGCATTCATTTGCTATGCTGTGAGTGGATTACACACGCGCAGGTGCACTTGCATATCCTTATTGTGGGTTACATATGTTTAATAGATATTTGTGCTTATGTGGCCTTTCATAATTCTGACCTTAACAGTTACATATCATTATTCCGGTTTATGGACTGATGCGAAGCACACGTTCACCTCTACATATTTAAATGTGTGTACAGCACGAATGCATTCATCACACTTTAAAGTTATATGTGCAGTGGTCATAGGTCAACTGGGACTGCATTCACATTGGCCAGATGCCGGAACCACTATTCTATTGGTGGTCTGCCTCATTGATATGCATACCCATAGTACTTAGCTACATCAACATACACCTCACTGCTTCACTTACAACACAGGCATCCATTCTCCTGCTGGGAAAATGCGGTACTACATATTACACATTCTCTACTGCCTACTGCTGTGGACACCAGCTGCATTGTTAATCACTCCAAGGCATACAGTCCTGGCACATACAGGTCTTTGATTGTCAGGGTGTTCATGTAGTGATCTGGGTTTAGGCTTGTCCGCCTGGTGAACGGAACTTCCCTGGCCGAGTTCAAATGTCAGATGAAGCATATGGACGGGGAGTTTCTCCCTATTATGAATTTTTACCTGTGTTTATAGACACAGGTGTTTGGGCACCTGTCAGCAGCTTATTCTGTTGGCAATACATATTATGGGTGGGGTTGTTACAGTCCATACTCCACGGTGAGGGGTGTTCCCATTCGCATTTGACTATTACCTGTATTCAGTCATATTATTCAGTTATTAGTTTAGACATGACGTGACTACAGGTATGTAGTTGTACATTACACAAATGTGAAGGGTTGTTACTGTAAATATGTACGGACCATACCTCTCAACCTCTTGGAGCAACAAATCTGCACAAAACCTACCTGATGGGGGGACAAATAGGGACACATTTTAACTATTGCTCTTACAAGCTTAGAACGTTGTTAGAATACTAGGTTTTGCATTAGCATGACTTTTCTGATGGATGTGTAGTCTTAAACTCAAAATATATCTCATTATTTAGTGACATCAGTCCTCAGCTATTTACCAGACAGGTGCAGATTGTCAGAGGCACACAACAACAATATGAGGCAAACTCTGGTCATTCTGCGAATATCTTGACAGTTGAGTGGTATGGTACGGACCTCTGTAATACTCTGTTGTGTTCTGGCACAGCAGTAGCTCATCATTAAAGACTGAAGTCAGAATGTGCTGACAGACAGTTGGGTTTCAGACTTCATACTCCGGACATTAATGCCAATGTGCAAACTGTTATTCTATCATATGTCTATGTTTCTAAGAGCTATCTTTACAAATTGTCCCTGCTTTTGGACCTTTGTCTCACTTGTATTCACAGCTCTGTCCAGATATCTTGCTCACACAGGTTGACAGGTATGCTCGTTCAAGCCTGTACACAGTAAGTGTCCCTCACACTTGATCAGGGTTATCCTGTTTATGTCAGTGTCTTCCTCACTCTTATGCCATTTGCCACTATGCGAATGTGTGCAATATATTCTCCCGCCTATTCGTGTCGGGACACATGCATCACAGGAAGGTGTTTTATCCTGGGTAGTAGGTTATGCATGACCACGTAGGGCTGGACAGTGTCATGGACCTGTACTGCACGTTCTGACTTGTGTCCAGATATCTACTGGATTGGTCATCATGTCGTCATACCCATTCTGCTATTTACACAGGTTAGTTATCCCATGAGGGATATCCAAAAAATTTGTCATGACCAAAACAAGGCAGATACTGAAGATTTTTGTGGCTTTACGAAAATGTGCAGGGGGTTTTACATGCAGGGGATACATGATTTGCAATCCTGACACTGCCTAGGGTGACAATACCTACTACATATGCATAGGGGTCACTATGTGTAGCTGTGTCTATAATGAACCAGTACGCCAAGTACGGCTGGATTTGGTGGGCGTTCTGGTATGGGGGTGGGTTGTGTGATGTGGAGGGTATGCTGGGTAGGCCATTATGCATCCAGGTGTGTTGCATTTGTTATGGCCAGTTCCATCAGGACCAATCTGTGGGTATGTGACGGTGACATATCTATACATTTGTATCGCACATTTCCATATTCATATGTTTGTGGGATTGTGTTCTACACTATGGCCTGTCTGCTTGTCTTGCAGCTGTTTCTACATGTGTTTGTGTTTCTTTCCACTACATCCGCTGCCCCCTCGTACACCTCCGGTTCACCTTTTCTGCATACGACACAGTATTGCCTTTGAGGATTTTACCATTACTCATCCACCCCTCGCACGCAAATTCCTCACACCCCATAGATCACTACTTTGGTTGTTGGCCCATGACACGGCCAGAGTAACACATTGACTACCCTACATGTGTCAGGTACCTTTATAGTTGTGTGGCCTACCCTGCCATTTTTTGCTTTCCACATGCTATACCTCACGCACATAGGTACACGCCCATACTTCACTTTCATTACTTGGTTGGTAAACCCGGGTACTACCCATTCGACTGTGTCACATACAAGTTTGGCTTTTACCGCTGACTTCCGGATTTTGCCAGCCTGTTGTACTCATTGGTAGGATGGCACCTTTTCCTATGTCCAAGCTATTCATTACACATATCTGACTGTTGTGGACAATGCCTCCCCACAGTAGAAGGTAGTGTTTTCTCTTTTTCAATTGGCCACAGTGTGACATTTGCGGTGAACACAGCACATTTTACAGGCCGACACATACCCATGGTCAGTTCGGCAGACAGAACGTACAATTCTTGCCTATATCTAAGCTTATTCTTGTAGCATTTCGGTGGCTTATTCTGTTTCTTATGACATTTATGTAATATACATACAGAGAAAAACTGTTTAATGCAACTATTACATGACGTCTAAGGTATAATTATGTCCTATAATCTCTGGACATTTGCCATTTTTACAAGTTTGTGTCAGGACACATCTGCCCACAGAGGGACTGTCACTCGCAAAATGGGACAGGTGGTAATCTTAGTTGATGGTACAAATCATACTGTTCCTTTCGGCCTACATGTGTCCTTATTGTTGTAGCTGTTTATATGCTCCTTCTGTTTCGTTTACATGCGTATTCTATTTCCTATCACATTTGGTATGTGAAATATGGACATACCTTTTGTATGTGACTATTACATGCCTTGTGGGCTATGATTTGGACATATGGTCACTACATATATCTACATTTCTCCTCATGTATTTTGTTATGGACACATCTGCCCAGCTATGTACCCTCCCTCACATTATGGGTCAGCTGGTGACCCTCTCCATTGGGCTGGACGTACCTACTGGTGGCGTGCTAACATATGATACGTTTCTTTTCCACATGGTATAGCTATCAACACTACGTTGGACTACGGGCACACGGTTTTCATGTCATTTGTTCAAGGGTAGGGACCCGTTATTCCCTACCATGCATTTCTGTTTGCTTCTTCATTTTCTGTTCGCAGGGACTATCTTGCATGCTTTGCATACGTTTCAGTATCCACGGACACTGATAGGTGCGATTACTATTGCAGGCGGAATATAATATTCAGCAGTTTAGGTTGCTCATCGACAGCTGACATTGACATGCCTCCGTGCGCAACTTCGATACGCCTCATGCACTCGTGCACATTTCTTATGCACGTGGCTGTGGTGGCTGCATGCCTTCATTAATATGCATATGGTGTGACTACTCCATATATATGCCGCATGGCCGGCGCAAGCCTTACGCCGGCCTTGCGTTGAGCTTCATGAATCCCGGGGTTAGTGTATTGATGAGTGTTTAGCTTGTTTGCGCTGTTTTCACAGCATCTGGATTCACTGATGTACTGAACTTCCTGGTTCCTCCCATCTTGGATCTTAGTTACCAAGTCAACTAGGGATAGGCTAACGGGAGTGAGTAGATCTATCATTTGTGATAGTTGGCCTATCAGTTTCCTCATCTGGCCAACCTCTTCACATTGGTTCTTCAATTCACTGTCCATACTTGTGTCGCCTTCCATGGCAAGAATAAACCAAAAACTTCCAAAAGGTAGCCAAAAAGTCTCAGTTAGTTTAAATGAAGTCAATATGGCATACAAAAGAATAAGAGGTTGTTTAAATGATTTGTTTATCGAACAACTAGTTGACATCTCCCTGTTGAACTATCTCACTATACTGGCACCTAGGACACCAGTGCTCTTTGCTACTTCGAAAATCCATAAGTCCCTAGCCGATCCACCTATGAAGCCACTCTTTGATGCTTGCCAAAGCATCACTTACTCAATAGCGAAGGTAGTGGATAACATTTTGAAAAAATACTTGAAAGATGAGGGTCAGATCTTCAAGGACTCCTGGACATTTCTATCTAAGATTAATGAGCTTCCATCCCAGGAGGACTTTAATTTTTTGATGGTGGACGTCAAAGATATGTACACCTCAATCCCACATCTGGAAGGTTAGAAAGGACTGACCATTTCCTTAGAGAGAAAGGGGCACCTAAGTCAGAAATCAGATTAGTGAACACTTTGTTGGATATTATATTAACTAATAATTGCTTCTTATTTGGCAATACATTTTATTTACAAAAAAAACGGTGTAGCAATGGGGTCCCCATGTGGGGCCAGCTTTGCTAACTCAGTGATGGCCCATTGGAAAAAGGAACACATTCTCAAGAAAGGAGATCTAACGGAATGGATCTCATTCTATACTCACTACCTGGATGACATATTTGTCATATTTAAAGATAGTTTGGACAAAGCGGTGGATCTCATCAAATATTTGAATCAGACCACTGAGTTTTTGGAATGCACACACACGTTTCACCAGGATGTAATTACATATCTTGACATCGACCTATCAAAAGACAGGGCCCTAAAGGGATGGAAGCCTAGGATATACAGGTAAAAGTACATTTTCCAACACCTATTTACATTACAGTAGGTCACATCCCTTTCATCAAAAAAAGTCAGTAATTAAGAGCCAGTTAGTTCGAGCTGCCAAGATGGTATCTATTGAAAGTGACTTAATTAAAGAATGCCAAAAATCGGTGAAATGTTTATCACCAGAGGTTATCCCGAAGAACTTGTTTTTGAGATCACCACTGAGATCCTCAATAAAAGGGCCAATGGGACATATTTACCTCTGCTTGGTATCCCATTAGAGGAAAGTGTCAATTCGAACAACAGTACACATCAAATACCGAACACTTCCCCAATAAGTTTTATACTAACCTTCAGTATGGGGAGTATAGATATTCAGGCCATAGTGAAGAAAAACTGGAACATATTGAATAATGGCCAAAATGTATGGTCAAAGTTTGGTCCTACCCCCTCCTTTACTTATAGGAGAGGGAGCAACTTGAAGAATCTCCTGGAAGACTTAGGCATAAGACCAGTTAGACATCTAGGGATGACAAGGTGTGAATCATGTAACTATTTTAAATTCATGAATGTAGGTTACAACTTTAACATCCATAACAAACGGTTCACCACAGCATCTTGGAGGTTTAATTGTAAATCCATTTTTTTTTTGTTTATTTAGCTCAATGCCAACTTTGTACCACTTTCTATGTCGGGAAGATTGATTATAAATTGAGAGAATGGGTTTATGAGCACCTATATCACATCAGAAGAGGGAAAACTGATAATGCATTGGCTAACCACATAAAGTTGAATCCGACCCACACTTTTAAATTTAGTGTCATTGACCATATCTTTAAAGACCCTAGAGGTGGACCTAGGTCCTTATGAGATTAGAATTAATGTGGCAAATCCGTTTAGATGAGTGCCACTTTTCAGGCCTTAATGAAATGCGTTCCATCCAATGCCTGTTAAGACTTAGAAATCTGACTATATGAATGCTTTGTAAGTCTAGGATATAGACCCTGTATGTTGAGACCATGTTTCTCATCAATATTAAGCACATTTGGTATTGCTTGCTATCTACATAATGGGATTTTTATTCTCCAACTAAGTTAGTGTAATTGACCTGCATAGGAACACCTTAAGGAGGGCAACATCATGATATTATGATATTATGAGAATAGTAAAATATTATGAGAACATCATGAGACTTTTTATTCTTGGCTTTTTATTCTTGAGTTTTTCATTTCTGAAGGTTTCTTTTTTGAATATTGCATTTTTATATTTGAATACTATGGGACCTTGAAGTCTTAATTTATGAAATGTTATTCCTGCAAGGAATTTTATTTGTATTATTCACTTGCATTTATGTACTACACATGTATAGCATCTATTGTTTATTTATTCTGGAGTTTTATGTTGTATTCTTTCATGTATTTTGATTGAGTTGAGGATTTATACATATTTATTTATTAGCTGATTCAGCTACTAATTTTATTAATTAATCAAGTCAATCAGATTAGGATGAGGTGTGGACAAAGTATTTAAATGAATCTTGTGATGCAATTTGTTATATGAGGAAGTCTAGTCATGGACTAGACAAAAAGCGCTTTATCGTACTGTGCATCTATTTAATTTATTTTATTTCATTAAAGTCCAGTGGTATCTATTTGTATTCCTGCTTCTTGTTTATTTTATACATTTGTTTGTCATCCCTTTTACTTCATGGATTCTTGCACCTGAGAAAGCTGACCGTGATCTTTTCCTTGTTGAGTCTGGTGTGGGGGACATCAGTGTGTCTCACTATTGAGTCGCCAATGACTAGTATGTTTGGTTATTGTTATGCCTTATGTGCTGCATTGGTTTATTATCATGCTTAATGGGCTGTGTTTGTGAGCCACTGGTGTGTTGACTATGGTGTGTGATGTGATTGGCATTGTGTGTGGAATGTTTGTCAGTGTGTTTTGGGGGTCTCTGTCGTTCAGGTAAGTTTTTGTTGAGGACTCCTGCATAGATGGTTTTCTGACTCTGTGATGTGGGTGGCATAGTGTTTGTGCTGGTAATCTCCTCTTTGTCAGGAGTACTGAATGTGGTGTGGGAGAGCATGGATTCCAGCTTTCTGATGTAGATGCGTCTCTTGCAAGTAGAAAAATTATGTGCTAGGATAAGGGGACTGTCTGTGAACATGAGGCAGTTGCTACACTGTCTCAGTATGCCCATGTCGACCAGACTGGCAGGGGAAACTGATGGGAATTGTCCAGACATAGTGCTCTGAATACTTGGTAGATTTAGGGAGTGCAGGGTTTTCCACAAAAACCCTAAATGTAAAATTACTGGCCTGAAGCACAAGTGCTAAAACCAAAACTAAGATGCTTAAAATAGCATGTAAATTTAATCAAGCTACTAACAAGTAATAATAAGTGCAGAATATGAGCACTTGAGCACTTAAAAGCACACAGAACAGCAAACTAATGTAATGAAGAAGGTAGAAGACAGTTACAGTAAGAGCAGCTGAATAACGTATACATTTGTTTTGTTAGTGGAGAGAGATGGAATAAATCAAGATTAAGAAACTACGGGGTTGTCCTTCCCAAATGCTCTCTGTACACAATGGATAGAGCTGAACAGATGGGACTGGTAGGAGTGTCTGAAATCAAAATATGATCTCACGGTACTCAGTTGAGTGAGCAAATGAGATGGGCCCAGGGGGAGTGTCCAAACACAAATCTACAGGATTTGATTGCAGGTAGATAGCAGCCAGCCATACAGCTCAGATATTGAACAGAAATATATGAAAAAGTATATTTTCATTCCTTATACTTCCTTACTCTCCCTTCTTTACTTATTTCCTTACTGCTATCTAATTGTCATCTCTGAATTTCTCTCTAAATATACCTTAAACCTGTTTTTCCATCACTTTGTATTGTAATTCCTCTTTCTACTAGACTAACTTACCTTTAATTTATCTACAAACTGCCTAAAATTTGTCTAACTACTAAATAATTTTCATATATCTTGTATCGATTCTTAATCAATGTTTTTATATTATGTGTAATTTTATAATTATTTAAACTGCAGATGGTTTTGTTTTATTTTTGAAGATTGTAAAAGTATTGCTCTTAAATGTTTTGTAATAATTTAAAGCTTTTTCCCTTGGCCTCTGCTGAAAATGGGCTTCTTTCCAGTTTGACTTTCCCAGTAATCAAATGTCAATAAATAAATAAATTACACTCTACAGAACTGGAAACAAATATATAATGATGCATACATATTTGGAATTTCATCAGGATGAATGTATGGGTAACTGCAAATTCACCCCTCATTTACCATCCTGAACCCTCATGGATAGGGGCAACATGTAAATGCTCTGTTCATATAACCGTTATTTGTTTTTAAAATACAAGGGCTTCAAAACTTCAAAGGAATGTATAATTAGGCTTTTAAAACTATCCAAGGATCAATAACCTAGTAAATAACTATGAACCTGTACTGCTTAGACTGCCACATATTTGAATATTTGTACATATATCCATGTATGGCCATACTGTAATCTAACTGCAATATTCAAGGCATGCCTGAAATGCCTAGACATGTCTGTGACTCTTCTCATCATTCACTCTGGAAATGAATCCAACATCATGCATGCTTAACTGCAGAACTTTATTGTATGTACATCAGTGGTGGTTCTGTGGGATGTGATGCCTTCTGAAGATGAATGGCTCTCCTGACCCCTCTTCCCTGTAATGCCACAGTTATACAGCATCACCCAAGGATTTAATCACCCTGAAGGCCATGTTCAATAGCTGATATAGACTGGTAAAAAATGGGTAAAGTAGAAATGTGAGACTGGCTGATAATTTTACAGCTCAAAGAAGACATTTTGACACTCTAATGGTAGTCTAATCCCTTCTATGGTGGCATCATTCAGAAGGGCTTTGTGTGCTTTTAGGTATGAACATCTCTTTGGATGAGCCCATACCCTCCTAAAGTTATTGACTGCACATTCAACTACTCAGGCCATTCTTCATGGCACTGCTCTTCACTGAGGCTTCAAGAATGGCCTATCTCATACCAGCACATCATCTCCATTCCATTTCTGATGAGAGATGAGCAAACATAGCCTCATCATTCATTTCTTCCCCTACCAACTCTTACAGGTGTTTGAGAAAGTAATTGAAACCAGCCCATCTGGGTCAGAGCAAAGATGTTGCCCTCTAGATGACAGAGATGGCTTCCTCTGCAACACTTTTAGATTTTTGCATACACCTCTGCAACAGTACGTACTAATAAAGTCATTAATTATATATACAGTGCTGTAGAGCAAAATATGGCAGCTAGTACGTCATACGTTTTTAGTATTCTGAGATGTTCACATATTTGAGACTTCTATATGTACAATTCTGATACAACAGTGTGTCCACTTATTTTGTGTTAAAAAGTTGTGCTGTACTATCTTTTAGGTCTAGGAAGATCCTACATTCATATCATGATACTGCATACATCTGTGTCTCTCTTTCTGCAGATATATATATATATATATATATATATATATATATATATATATATATATATATATATATATATATATATACACACACACACACATGGCAATAATTACACTGTAATGCTTGTAGTGGGCAACTTTTCTGGGCACTGAACTTATCGTGATTGTTTGAGATATTGAACTATTTTTGTATGGGGTGGCTATGCAGCATAGTGCCAAATGCTGTAGACAGCCGAAAGCTTGCTATACTAAAAACATAATAAACATATGGAAAACATACATATATGGAAAAACATACTTCAGAGTCCAGAAAAGTTGCACACAACAAGCATTACAGTAGATTATTTTCATTTACATACAGTGGTTTCCAAAAGAACCTTCAGAAATGGCTGACATAAAACTGACTATAATGTGACATGATATAGAATATAGAAAATGATTGCGGAAAGCCCAAAACCTCTTTTTCTGCTGACAAAAAAGTTTTCAGTTGTAAAATCCACAACAATATGTTTACATGAACTTCAACAGCCAAATAAAGCCGCAATGAAAAACAGCAGTCCAATAAGTGTAACTTCTTTAATCCACAGCACCGAAATCAACCACAATATCACCACAAGCGCTTTCGCCCGTTCGTAACGGGCTTTTTCAAGTGTGATCATTTTCCAACCAGCAATGCTTTTATATCATTCAAACATGCCATGTTGTTAAGTAATTAACATACATTGATAGAATAATGACTGACAAAGTCGAATAATAAATTTAAAAGTCCCTGTAAACCATCTAATGTATTTACCAACCACATTGTCATTGTTTGAGTTCAGTATAAAACCTACATTTTGAAAATGCTCTAAAACTAATGAATAATAAATACAAATGCCCTACAAACATTTAAATTGCATTATTATTGCTGTATTGTGCAACTTTCGCTAAAGTGTTAACATCATTGAAATGAAAACAATAAAAAATGCTTAACATTTAAAATACACTTTAATGCGCACGTTCAGTCTCCTGTTAACTCCTTATGTATAAATAACCTTTCCACTAGCACAAACGTGCGCTAAATAAATCTCCTGTATAAAACATTTTATGGAACTAATGATGTTAATAACTTCTATAATAACTTATGTTATTAATGTGCGTTTAAATACTAAAAAATATACAATATAAAAATGTGCAAATGTATGCGCTTAAACTCTTGCATAAATATGTTTGTTTTAAAATCGCACCTTACTTAAAATTGGGTAAATCCCATTATAGCTGCTAAATTCAACCTGACTGTTTTGCAATATGAATGACTTTTATTAAAAATCTACTTTAACTTGTTTCTTTTGACTTTGAGGATATCAATAACACTGATTCCTTCATTTAACCCTGGGCTTTTTGTTGCATTTAGTCTCAGCTGCCACATTAATTCTTTTATTCCTAAGGCAGTCTCCCAATCTCCTCCCCTCAAATCCTGCACTACCCTGTCCACTACAAAGAATTTAATGGACATATTTACACAATTCAAGGAATGTTTAAAAAAGGCATTGGTTTCTTTCTTTGTTTTTACGTCATTCGTGTGCTCGTATATTCTACGTTTCAACTACCTTTCTGTTTTGCCCACATAAAATGATGGGCAATTCTGACAAAATCCTATATATACAACCCCCGATGAATTACATGTAAAATGATACTTGGCACGCAGGGTAGTGTTACAAGAGGGGATATGAACTTGGTCCTTATTAATAATGTATGTACATTGGTGGCATCTGCCACATGGAAAAGTTCCTTTCCTTTTAGTCATAACACCCTGCTGTTTTTCCTCTCTATTATTCGTGTTTTTCTCAAATATGCTTTTTAAATTAGTGTTTCTTTTTCTTATAAAGGAAATTTTATCTGGGAGAATATTCATAAATTCATCCTGGACAGAAACCATAGGCCAAAAATTCTTTACAGTGTTCTCAATAAATGTGGCATCCTGAGAGTATGTGTATACAAAATTACTGTGCGTGCTGTAATCCAACACTTTTTGCTTCTTAAATGTTGTTAAGCCTGCTCCCAGCAATGGGGGGAAATGTTGCTCCCTTTTATTCAAAATTTCATTCAAAATAGTTTGAAAAAATGTAGGTGGGTATCCTCTGTTTAAAAAGGCCTTCCTCAAAAATTCCACTTCTTCCAAGAATAACTCTTTCGTGCTACACATTCTGGTACCCTAAATAAGGGTAATGAAACCCGATAAAGGAGGGGGCATAGTTTTGATGCAACAGTTAGAATATGAAAATTACATATATAATTTACTGCAGAACAGTAGCACCTACGAGCCTATTTCTTTAAATGAGTTAAATATTGCACTAAGTAAGATCAAATTTTATATACATGACCTACTAATGCAGGGATTCATAGACGAGAAAACACATAATTATTTACTTGTTTCTAAGCCAAGGACACCTATTTTATTTGGTATCCCCAAGGTGCATAAGGGCCGTACTCCTTTGAAGTTCCGTCCAATTGTAGCAGGGGCAGGCAGTATCACCAAACCGCTCAGCAAATTTGTGGACTTCCATTTAAAAAATTATGTAGCTAGTTTAAATTATATCTGCAAGGACTCTTGCGAATTCTTAACCAGTTTAAATCAGGAGATAGAAAATTCCAATTTATACATGGTCACAATAGATATTGTAGAATTATTCCCCAGCATTCCGCATGAACAAGGTTTGGATTGGTTTGGGGAATCTATCAGTAAGGAATCTGGGCTTAACAATGATCTAATTAATACAATACTGGAATATATGAGATTAGTGCTTTACAACAATTTTATATTCTTCAACCAAGAGGTTTTTAGGCAGAAGAGTGGGGTGGCCATGGGGGCTCCCTGCGCTACTACATATGCAAACATAGTTTTGCACAAATGGGAAATGGAATTTATTCACTCTACACACTGGAGTGAACACATGATATTTTACAAGAGATTTTTAGATGATATTTGCATTTTGTGGTCAGGTACTGAACAACATTTTTTTAACTTTATGGATTATTTATCAAAAACTACAAATTTTCTTAGGTTTATGTATGAGATAAATGACAAGAGTCTAAATTATTTGGACATAAAGTTAACTAAAAAAGTGAATGAAAAAGGTTTCACTTCCCAAATATTTAGAAAAGACACACATTGCAATTCACATTTGCATTTTGATAGTGGGCACCCTTTATACATCAAAAAAGGTATTATTAAGGGACAGTTGGTGAGAGCGTCCAGAATGTGTAGCACGAAAGAGTTATTCTTGGAAGAAGTGGAATTTTTGAGGAAGGCCTTTTTAAACAGAGGATACCCACCTACATTTTTTCAAACTATTTTGAATGAAATTTTGAATAAAAGGGAGCAACATTTTCCCCCATTGCTGGGAGCAGGCTTAACAACATTTAAGAAGCAAAAAGTGTTGGATTACAGCACGCACAGAAATTTTGTATACACATACTCTCAGGATGCCACATTTATTGAGAACACTGTAAAGAATTTTTGGCCTATGGTTTCTGTCCAGGATGAATTTATGAATATTCTCCCAGATAAAATGTCCTTTATAAGAAAAAGAAACACTGATTTAAAAAGCATATTTGAGCAAAACACGAATAATAGAGAGGAAAAACAGCAGGGTGTTATGACTAAAAGGAAAGGAACTTTTCCATGTGGCAGATGCCACCAATGTACATACATTATTAATAAGGACCAAGTTCATATCCCCTCTTGTAACACTACCCTGCGTGCCAAGTATCATTTTACATGTAATTCATTGGGGGTTGTATATATAGGATTTTGTCAGAATTGCCCATCATTTTATGTGGGCAAAACAGAAAGGCAGTTGAAACATAGAATATACGAGCACATGAATGATGTAAAAACAAAGAAAGAAACCAATGCCTTTTTAAAACATTCCTTGAATTGTGTAAATATGTCCATTAAATTCTTTGTAGTGGACAGGGTAGTGCAGGATTTGAGGGGAGGAGATTGGGAGACTGCCTTAGGAATGAAAGAATTAATGTGGCAGCTGAGACTAAATGCAACAAAAAGCCCAGGGTTAAATGAAGGAATCAGTGTTATTGATATCCTCAAAGTCAAAAGAAACAAGTTAAAGTAGATTTTTAATAAAAGTCATTCATATTGCAAAACAGTCAGGTTGAATTTAACAGCTATAATGGGATTTACCCAATTTTAAGTAAGGTGTGATTTTAAAACAAACATATTTATGCAAGAGTTTAAGCGCATACATTTGCACATTTTTATATTGTATATTTTTTAGTATTTAAATGCACATTAATAACATAAGTTATTATAGAAGTTATTAACATCATTAGTTCCATAAAATGTTTTATACAGGAGATTTATTTAGCGCACGTTTGTGCTAGTGGAAAGGTTATTTATACATAAGGAGTTAACAGGAGACTGAACGTGCGCATTAAAGTGTATTTTAAATGTTAAGCATTTTTTATTGTTTTCATTTCAATGATGTTAACACTTTAGCGAAAGTTGCACAATACAGCAATAATAATGCAATTTAAATGTTTGTAGGGCATTTGTATTTATTATTCATTAGTTTTAGAGCATTTTCAAAATGTAGGTTTTATACTGAACTCAAACAATGACAATGTGGTTGGTAAATACATTGGATGGTTTACAGGGACTTTTAAATTTATTATTCAACTTTGTCAGTCATTATTCAATCAATGCATGTTAATTACTTAACAACATGGCATGTTTGAATGATATAAAAGCATTGCTGGTTGGAAAATAATCACACTTGAAAAAGCCCGTTACGAACGGGCGAAAGCGCTTGTGGTGATATTGTGGTTGATTTCGGTGCTGTAGATTAAAGAAGTTACACTTATTGGACTGCTGTTTTTCATTGCGGCTTTATTTGGCTGTTGAAGTTCATGTAAACGTATTGTTGTGGATTTTACAACTGAAAACTTTTTTGTCAGCAGAAAAAGAGGTTTTGGGCTTTCCGCAATCATTTTCTTGCTTTTTTTCCATTGCTGTTCATATGATATAGAATATATTTTATTTATTTTATATTTGTTTACCAGGAAAGTCTGACTGGAATAAGATCCATTTTCAGCAGAGGTCCGGGAAAATATTATCCTATGGTTTGCCTGTAAAGCAACACAATCTAATGTGAAATTTCTCTCCTGCAATGTTGGAGAGTGCTCACACCCCATTTGCAGAGCTAGAACACAGCAAGGACTCAGGGAGGGAAGAGATCCTGATGGTCTGCCTCCCAAGAGACAAAGCTCAAGGTAAAGGAAACTGGCAAGTTTAAATTTAGGATTTTTTGAAATGTACTTGCAGACCTCAATCCAGGCAGGGATAAGAGGGGTTTTCTACTCATATTTCATAATTTATTAGTGGTTGCACATAGGATTATAGGTAATAGTACAGGAAGATGGCTGATTTGGGAAGGGAAAATGAAAAATGAGGAGTGAGTTTTTGGGAATCTTTATTCGCCTAATGAAGATGACAATTTTGTTTAACTCCTTGGAAGTCTGACAGAGGAATGCAAGTTCATCCTGCTTAGCATACTTACTGGGGATTTCAATGTAGTGCTTAATGACCTTAAGGATAGGCTTTATGGCAAGAGAATTGCCAACAATGCCAGACAGTCCCCAGGCTTTGGGCATTTACAAATGACTGGATACATGTAATCCTATTTTTTTCCAGAAACTTAGTTCATCTGGGGAGTAGGATAGACATTGTCTGTTTAAACAATAGTTTTATGATGACTGACAAAAAAAGGATTCTCAGATCATCCCACTGTTACTCTGTTAAGCCACATAACCTCAGAGTTTCTGAAAATGTTAGAAACTGGAAGAGGGCTCACTTCCTGTGGAACACCAGTAACAATGAGAAGCTTCTAATGGCTATAATCTCAAATGTCCAAGATAGGAACAGTAGACCAGACAATACCTTTTGAAGACTCTGGTAAGAGGGCTGTAAGAATGTTTGAAGAAGAGAGCATCAGAAGAAGAGAAAAAGGCAGATGCTTAGATTTTAAAACCAGGGAGCTGTACAAAAAGTATAACTGAAGTGGGCAGTCTGGAACACCTACTTAATTTAGAAATGTTTTCAACTTTTCAAATCAACTTACTTGAGGTGCCAAATCCAGAAGCTAAGCTTTTGCATTAAAGAGAAATTCTGCTGGATAAAAAAGACTGGGTTACCCAAGATATATAGATTGGCTCTTTAAGCAACAGACTATGAGAATTTCTGTTCCACTAGTCATCTCTGAGTCTGGGGGCATTCTTATGGAGGATGAAGACATTAGAAAGGCTTTTCTCATTTTCTACATATCTTTCTACAGCACCATACAGGGCAACAATGCATACTCATAGATTTCATAGTGATGCAAATCAGTTTAATAGATATCTTTGGGAACAGAGATTTGTACAAACCCTTAATAGATATATTTGGGAACAGAGACTTGTGCAAACCCATTAGTTGTGCAGAAGAGGAAAAGGCTATACTGAAGCTGAAGTACAATAAATCCCTGGGTATTAATGGATTTCCTACTGAAATCTATAAATGGGAAGGAGATGCTCTGTGGTAGACACTCTGGAAGTTATACAACTCTACAGATCTCACACATGGCTTACACCCTGATCTAAACCAAGCTTAAAGAAGGAATACCACCACTAGGTGACATCAGGCATATTTCTATTATTAAACTTGATTGAAAATACTGACTTAGGATCTAGCCAACAGGTTAGATGCCCATCTACCACATTTACTTCGCACTGTTTATATTGGGTTTGTGAAGGGAAGAGATATAGCAGCTAATTTGTGGGAACTATCAAAGATTTTGAACAATTCTGACCATTCTCAGAAAAAAGCAGGATTTGTCCTTTTTGTAACCAAAAGGTATTTGATATGGTTGAGTGGAGCTTCCTCTTTATGACCCTAGAGTACAGGAATTGTATACACCTTCCTGAAGTGGGTCAAGTGTATATACTCTGCTCCATCATTTAGGGTTTTAGTACATGGAGGCCTCTCTGACTCAGGTTTAATTGGAAGAGGGACCAGATATGGATGCCCCTTATCCTGAGGATGTTTCTTATTAGTCATGAAAGAGGTGGTGCACCTGGTCAGAGCCACTGTAGAAGCCCAGTCCCAGGATGACCAGCTTTTTTATTATTTGTTAATGATTGTATGTTAATAAGAAACAACAGTTTCTGGCCTAGTTTCCAATCTATCTAAATCTATGGTGATCTGGAATGGTAATGCCAACTAAGAAATGGATAGCTATGACTCATCCCTCATTAGACCTATTATATAATACAACGCCCCATTTGGTATGTACCTCACTAGACACCTACAACAACTGGAAAGGCCACAAAAATACCTCACAAAGAGGATCTTAGGCCTTAGACACATGCCCTATATGGACAGACTCAAAATAAAATCCAGCTACACTCTGTCTCTTATCTCCTACTTAGAGGCAATCTCTGCTTGGCCTACAAAGCCATGTCTGACCCAGAGCTGCTACTACACTTAAAGAAATCCCAATCCCTCCATGCCACCCGGTCCAGGGACCTTAACCTCATTACCACAATAAACAGAACATGCTGGAAGGACAGGTTCCTAACCCAGAGACTTCCCATACTCTGGAACAAACTTCCCATTCATGTCAAGCAGAACACTTTTCTGGCCCTCTTTAAGAAAAATCTTGACGAGTTGGTGGGCAATAGGAAGTTCACCCTGGGGAACACTTTGGTGGCCTTGCTTGACAGGGGCACTTGGAACTAACTTTGGGCGGCATGATGCCAGGGAATCTCCTTGGACTAGGCTTATATAGGCTCCAGGGCTCTTAGCCTAGTCCACACCTATGAACCTATGAAATTCCAGTAGTTACAGCCTCCAAGTGTTTGGGTCTAACATCAACAAAGCTGCTTAGTGGCATGGTAGAGGACAGCTTAACTGAACTAAATGGAGGGATTAAAAACCTTCTACCCAGAGTAACTAACTTTAATACCATAACTGGTAAGATACATTTGATTCAAGTAATGATTCTACCACGTGTTACATCTAGTTATAAATATTCCACTGTCAGTGAAGCACCTTAGTATAAAACACTTGCAAAAAATTCTCTCTCCTTTGACCATCATATGTCTGCCATAATCAGGAAATCCTTCTATATGGACAGGTTAATTTCCAAGAGAAAGTCTTTAAGATCCAAAAAAGTCTTAGTGCCACTGTAATCTTCCCTTTGCAAACCCATCTTTGAATACAATACCCACTTTGGTATGTATAAATCAAAGCATATTGTTCAACTAGAAAGATCTCAAATGTACTGTACCATTGTTTGTTTGCTAAAGTCTGTTGTGATTTGAATAATGCATCATGGGTTCTAGGTACACTCATTGTGCATGATAAGGTGTGTAATAGCAGTATGTTAATTATGCAGTTCTGCTATTGTTGTTGGATGTATACAGTTGACAGCAGTGACTGACTCTTGGAGGTATGTGCAATAACTTTGCTCCCCTGACATTGCTACAGGTTGTGATACAGTTTTATGAGAAGCATTGCTATAATAAGATGTGCTAATGACGTGAACAAAAATCAGGCAAGTGCATAGAGGATGCAGCCTGCTAGTCAGACTTTAAAATAATAATCATTTTCTAGGGGTGCACAGTTTAGGGGTATTATATTATTAATGAGTATTCATTGCATAGTTGGGTAGCATTCGAAAGACATGCGTGCGTAAATGGGTGTGCCTTCGTTGAAGGTTGGGCGTTGAGCTGGCACCTCGGCGTTTCATAAAAATCTACTGCCAATCATTAGCGGACTGGAGTTCCGCTGTGGTGACCCCTTACCGGGAAAAAGCCGAAAGACAAACGACATTCATCACATAGCTATAACAATGTTCTTATAGTATCAGTTTTCTAAGGTAACACTGTGTATTCCCAGCTTAGGGATATACAACTGTGAGTGTAGAATACCTTCCACATGCCAAATAATTGTACTGTGCAGTCACTATATGTATAGCAAAGATTAGAAATTATGCTAATAGTATTTTGGAAGTTGCAAAGCCTTTACTGGACTGGTGACATGACAGTTAATAAATGTTTATCAAGTAGGTATTTTTGTTCAGGAATGCAAGTCCGGTGCTGATGGATATGATAGGCTGGTGGGATAGGGTTTCACTGGTGAAGAAGCAGGAATGGGAAATGAAGTAATGTGTTTTAGATAGGGGAGGGGGGACTGTAGTATTTAAAGGTAGGGGAGGGAGCTTTCAACTTCTTCGGCATGGGTGTCTGTTTGTATCCTTCCACCCTCCCTAACTTAAGATAAGGTTGTTAGAGATTAAGTGGGCATTTATGTTATAAAGTCATTTCCACCTTTTCCAAAAGGAATCATAAGGATGTAGAGCACTCTTGTGGAAAGCCCTGCTGTGTTCTAATGTTGGAGGGAGTGGTCTGATATGCAGCTCGTATGAGGTGAGCAGCCTGAAATGCTGCCAGTTTCACAAGATCTGTATAGTGACTATGATGATGATTGGTATTTTGAATTATTTATGTTTGTATTGTATTTATTCTTCACATGAGCTGTATGAAACACTGCCAGTTTTTACTAGTTGAAGTACTAAGAAGTGTTTATTTGTACAATGTATTCAGCATTTGGTTGTTGTTCAGTTTGTCATTTTGTCTGGCAATAAATATTAGTCACACATCTATTTGGTGTGGTTATTGAGTTGTAGTTTTACAGGGAAAGGGTTCTTGAACAATATGATGCCTTGTTGTAAGTGTGCTGTTGTAGGTCAGCTTGTAGCATCTGAGTATAAATCTATAAAGTATAATAAGATTGCAAACTTTATCATTTTTTTGTTATAGCTAACTTATTTTCACATCAGCTGTTTGTACATCTTGTCAGAACAATGTTTAAATTGGGTGACTATATCTAAAACACACATCTTCAAAAAACTTCTTAAGAAAAAAGCCTCTTACTTGAAGACTCAAAAATTAATAATAAAGGGCATGATTTAGTTTTAACTATATACAATATTGGTATCAGCAGATGTGACATTATATACTTGTATAATGTATGCATAATATGCAAAGCAGTGTATTTTGGCTTCTCCAATTAGGGGTCAGCACAGTGGATCACGGGCTTGCAGATTAATTGGAAGTGGAGTTTTTACAGTGTTGAGTTGCCAGCCCAGCACCCAGTCTTCACAGAAGGCACACACACTGCACATGCACCTAGCAGCATGTCTTCAAAACTCACTCAACCACAGGGAGAACATGCAGACTACACACACAGGGTACTAGAGCCAACAATTGAACCAGAGAGCCTCTTGCTGTGAGACAACAACACTAACCGCTGCATCACCACAGCCAATATGTGTGCACTACAATATACCTTGATATAGTTGCAACAAAAAGCCAATTCAAATACACATTATGATACAATTATGTTATTAGGCCATGTGTAAAACATATCCAACAAGGAAGAATAAAACTAAGAAACAAAGTGTTAGTCCACTAACAGAAAACAGAAAAGCAATGGAACACAGATGTGATATACTGCAATACCTTTTATTGGACCAATACAGGTTTTGCAATTACTCTAGATTTCAAGGTCCATGAGCCCTTCATTGGCAGGTAAATCATTAGCCATTTATAATACATGCTGAACAAATTTTATATTGCATGTCTATGCCATTGCACACAGGACATTATGTGGCTTATTTGCTGTTATGCAATCATATCAACTTTTCAGCAAGTATGCAAAAAGTAGTCATAGGTTATTGGATAATATGTAAATCACAACTAAAAAATGCTAGTTACCAAGCAATCTTCTAACTCCCAATGGAGGAGGGTTCATGGCAGCTTGAATACTGGATAGTTGTACAATGTAAGTTGGTCCAATAAAAGGTATTACATTGCATCTGTGTCCCATTGTCTTCATATTATCTGACAAGCAGCCATGAGTGATATGCAAACTACAGCTGAACATATCTCTGTTTTACCTCTGTCTCCAGATATAGGAGGTCCAAATGATTGTGTGAATTGCACCATTTTTACTATGTATTGTCTGCCAAAATGGCTTGTGACAAAAAGACAGACAAATACTCAAGTAACACAGCAAATAAAAACTCAGTTTTTTTGTAGATTAACTAGTAGATCAGAATAATTATTATAATCTGACAGTGCAAAATTCCTTTAGCCTCAAACTCTAAGAAATATGCACCTCTATTAACTGTACAGATATCTAAAAATAAATGAATAAATAAATAAAATAGCACATTATTATCATGAAGGTAATATTCATTGCTCATGTGCTCACTACACTGGTATGTATATGACATAGCTGTCAGGCTATTGTGTGGCACATTTGCTATTACATAATTATATAAACTTTTCTACCAGTATGCAACAAATTCTTATGGGTAGTTGTGTAATGCACTAACCACAAATGAAATGCTATTTTTCAAGTTCCATACTTGCATGATCCCATTTTGACAGCATGGCAGAGACTATTGCAAAAGTATGGGCTAAGGGGTAATGCAGCTTCTGGTTCTGTTCAGGAGTGGTATGTGAGCATATTGTTAGAGTTTTGCAGTCCAGCATAGTACCAGCTTGCCTGAAACTTTGCTGAATTGTTTCACATTGCTTTACATGCAGTCTTCATTACTGTATGCACACATGGGCTCGCAGTGCTCAGACTATGACATGCTAACAGATGGCAGCATTATATATATCCATGTATGACCATACTTCGTGGTACTATAGCTTTCTATTATATACTTCTCTAGGTGTGAATAGTCTTAGCCCTACTCTCCATCATAGCAAGTTATTCCATGTAACTCAAATGGTTAGCCCCTCTGTGCCGGGGTCAGCAGCTGGGTGAAAGAGCAGAGTGAACTTAGGCATTATCATGTTCACATATATAGTATAGCTTGAAACACTGCTAGGAGGCTCTACTTCTATGTGATAACATTATTCAGAAGGCAGTTGTGAGTTATTAGGCATGGCATGTCTTTAGATGCATCAACATCCCCGTCTAAAAATGACAATAACCCCCTCATGGCCGGTCCATTCACCTAGTCCAGTTGACATTCAGGGTTCATGTCTTGAGAAAGGCCAGGGTTCACATGAATCACCTGCCTCACCCCAACATATTGTTATTATTCCAGCCATCAAAAATAGGTGAGCAGGAATAGGCTGACTAATTCCTTTCTATTACCAGGTCCTATAGGTGCTGGGACTGCATAAATGAGCCCAGGTCTGGTCACTGTCAAGGCTTTATCCTTCTACTTCAGTATAGCTGGCTTATTCTGTAAGATTTGCAGACTTTGGCACATACTATCAGATCAGCAAGTGTTTATGAATATTGGCATTGTATGCTATTAGTCCAGGTAAGATACACATTTTATAGAGAATAAAATTCTGAAAGATAATATGCTAATGAGGCCCATTAATGATGTATGTTATAGAAAAGCTGCATATAGTACTGATAAGTCATTTAAGTCTTGCATTCCAAGGCATGCAAATATATGAGATTATTATCTCTAAATAGGAAGATGGTGTAGTTGTTTGATATAAGTGTGTGTCTTCTTATCTACTATATCACATCCACTAGGGTTCATCATATTCCATGTCTGTTTTGTGTATGCACATGACTGTAGTGCTCCTGCTATGTGTTTTGAGGAACACGTATGCATAGAAGGTGCAGCCTTTGTATTGAAATACTGCTTACATTTGTGAGGCTTTCAATGTCTACACCTTTGCAGATACTGATGAAAGATTTTCCACAAGTGTGCTGTCCATCCAATTTCGAATGTTCTAATATCAACCCCTAGTCAGCGAAAGCTGAAAATATTAAAGCAACAGAAAACTAAATTTTTTTCTAGGAAAAGAATTCGGTTGCCTGTTTCTGTTGTTATGGTATTTTCAGCGCTGTGGTGGAAAGTTACGGGTCGGGTTCAGGTAAGTGTGTGATTGAGTGCGGGTTAGGTTAGTTAGGGTTAGAGTGCGGGTTAGGTATGTGTGTGATTGTGTGGATGTGAGGGTTAGGGCGGGTTAGGTGAGTTAGGGTTAGGGCATGGGTGAGGTGAGTGTGAGTTAGGGTTAGGGCGGTGGTTAGGTATGTGTGCGATTGTGTGGACGTGAGGGTTAGGGTGGGTTAGGTGAGTTAGGGGTAGGGAGTGGGTCAGGTAAGTGTGCGATTGTGTGGATGTGAGGGTTAGGGTGAGGTAGATGAGTTAGCGTTAGGGCATAGGTGAGGTGAGTGTGCGATAGTGATGGACCTTAAGGCATGTATGTGTGTGTGTGTGTGTGTGTGTGTGTGTGTGTGTGTGTGTGTGTGTGTGTGTGTGTGTGTGTGTGTGTGTGTGTGTGTGTGTGTGTGCGTATGTGTGTGTGTGTGCATGTGAGATAATGACAGACAAGGGTGCCTGTACCAACAAGATGCATGTGCCACCAGAGGTGCTTACTGCAGAAATTGCTGACTAGCACTCTAGCACTAGTGGTAATGGCACACAGTTCAGAGACTTGCAAATTAGCTAGTAAAGACATATTTCCTCATTGTCATAGATATAGGTTCATAGGTTCATAGGTTCATACTAGGCTATCTGCCCGAGGGCATTTACAAGCCTAGCCCATCGTTTTGTGGCTTACGCCACCCCTTTAGTATGGGGAACTATACCCATTATTTTGCTGTGCCTCTGTCGAGCAGTGACACTGAGGTAATCCCTGGGGTATATCTGTGATCTCCCATCCATTGGTCAAGATTTCTCTTGAACAAGGCCAGCGAGGTGCTCTGCCTCACATGTACCGGGATTTTGTTCCACAGCATAGGGAGTCTTTGGGTGATGAATCTATCCCTCCAGCACGTCCTATTAATAGCCGTGTCAAGGTTTAAGTCTCCGCCCTTGTGGCTCTGATGGATCTAGATTTTTTGAGGTGAAGCATATTCATCAAATCTGGGTTTGACATGGCCTTGTATGTTAGGCAAAGGTCACCTCTGTGCAAGCGGTGGCGACTGAATAGAGCTGGAGTTCTTTCAGTTGGGCAGCATAGGACAGATTTTGAGACCCTTTATCCTTTTGGTGAGGAACTTTTGTGGCCTCTCCAGCTGCTGCAAGTGTCGGGTCAGATACATTCCGAATGGGGCATTGTACTCAATCATTGGTCTGATGAGTGATGAGTAAAGGGAGACTATGACCTCCCTTGATCTAGATGAGAATCTCTTCATGATAAGGTGGGCAATGTAGAAGGTCTTCCTAACTACTTTAGCTACATGGGTGTCGAATGACAGACTACTATCAACCTGGGTCACCAGGTCCCTGATAACTTCTTCTGTGCTCAGTGGATTGCCACCTATTTGGTAGCTAGGGGTAACCTTGTTTTTCCCGAAGGGTATGACTATGCATTTTTTGGCATTTAACTTTAGGCCGTGGCTCTGGCACCAGTTATCCGTTTCTGTGAGACCCTTCTGAAGGATATCTGTGTCATTCATGTCTCTGAATCACATTGTCTGCGATTGTGGAAACTGCCAGAGGCCCCAGAGAGATTCTTTTGAATTATAGTGTTGTCTAAGCTAAGCAAAGTCTGTTTTTCTGATGTGTGAAATTGTCTGGCTCCTAACAATCATAGTCTTAGATATCACTGCCTGCAATGCTATCTTTTCTCATTGGGTTCTGGAAACCTATGCCAGTATTTAATTTAATCTTAGTAATAGCTGTGGTTTTCTAACATTAGACTAAATGTCACAAGTCAACTTTTGTGATACTCTCACTATGGATAACAGACAATGAATGTGCACTTATGATAGCAATGCATCAATATAACAATTCCTGTTTGTGTCAATAGTTATCTTGTTGATATATTTTGGCATGAGCCAGATAGATGTGCTGTTTAATACAAAATGTTGAATAAATTCTAATTTCTAAAAAAATTATTGGCTCTTTTTATCATTGGTTTATATATAATGTTTCAGCTATATTTTTTCATATTCATGTGTTGGAGTGGACATATATATAGGCATCTGAATCTGTGGGAATGCTGCATTGTTAGGACAGCAACATATAGGGAGATCAACCTTTTCACCAATATGCAATATGTTATAGGCAGAGAGTGTGTTGTAGACCTGAGGTTTCTGAATTAGACATTGTTGTCCACGTCATTGCAGTGCCCAATAACACCTCTCTTCTGAGGCTGTATTATAAGTGGATTTATAAACCATGTAAGGATATGTGTAAGACTTCTTCTGTGCTCCTTTCCTCTGCAAGAAATTTGAGGTTTGTGGATCGTTCCACTGGTATTTGCCATAAATGTTCTAGAGTACTACCCTTAGTATTCTGATACACATTCAGATATGTTTGATTTTTATTTTTACCCCACCAAACATACTTTTACAATCAAGTTCCTTTGATATCTTGGTGCACTTTTATCCTATTTATTTCCCAATCCTCCATGGAATCGTGGACTTAACACAAAGCAGTAGTACAAATTACATATTGGCTAAGTTAACAGCACTGAGTCTCAAACATCAATACAAAGTTCACATCTAAGTCAAGAAATGTGGAAAATGCATAAATATAGTTGCAAGTAAAGAAAACTCCTGGAATAACTTCCTGTCAATCAGAATCTAATGCAGGAATGGTTAGGAGGGTGAATTTAACCCAAAAGATGAAAGGTTAAGCAGACCTGGATAGTGGAGTACATACACGTTGGTTTACAAAGTCCATTGAACCCATTAGAGAAACAGACAAATGCAGGTTTTGTAAAACAGAATTGGAAAAAATTACACATCTTGTTGCAGGGTATGATACACTAAATGGCAGAAGACCTGTATACTTGTTAGAAAAATATGTATTAATGTGTGTGCTTGATGCTAATTAGAAGCTAAAAGAGTTAACACATTTTTCATTCTATTTTATATACAGCTTAGTTTTATATGAGACTAGAAGATGTTTTTGAAACTGCAGTCTGCTTTCTGAAACTTGCAAGATGCCCTCTGACCTAGTAACTGCTAGCACAGCGAAATTCATGTTTATGCCTTTTGGAAATGTACTTGAAAAACAGGTGATTATCTGCTAGGTCAGGAAGCAATGAATGAAACAATGCTATATTCTATAATGTTATGATTTTGAACAATTAGCTCTGTTCATGTATGAGAACATGCACAACTGCAGAAGGAAGAGATAAAGATAGACAAAGAACTGTTGAAGAAATGAACTGCAATCTATACTTGCTTTGTGCTCAAATTAGCCGTAGTACCTTGAATGGTAACATTGCATATATCTAACCGGTGGTAGCCAAGGCCACGTTGTTTTTCTTAGGAAGTTTCTCACAAAAATTGATAGTACAAGCAGAAAAGCATGAAAACAACTGTTATGTAATGATGATGTTAAAACTTGTGATCTGCTACGTCAGCTTGGTAGGCAATGTCTTATTAGAAAATGTGTAAAAATGCTGGTATTTCCTGATTCTAGTTAGACAAACTCTGTATTAGCACGTTTTTGTCTCCTTGCTGCAAGATTAAAGTGCCTTAACCTGAACCTACCATGTATTGATCATTTTTAAAGTATATTTTTCCTTTGACAGATTGGTCCTTTGGACCGGAAACATCTCTCACTCTAGCTCAGGTCAGATGGGCCCGGTGGCATGAAACCATATGGGGAAGAAGCCACATCGGTTCTTCTGCTTTGAAAAGACCTCCGACTGAATTGTCGTTCAAAAGAGGCCAGCTACTGTTTCTGATCTGCAATTGGAGGACGAGTCAACAGTTCCAGTGAGATCAATCATGGAGGCTCAGGTAAGGAGGAATTTACCTTTTTTCTGTTTTAGATCAGGGACTTGTTACAGTATTTTGTTTTTGTCAGGGAGATCTGTAAAGTGCAGATCAGGGACAAAAAAGATTGCTGTCTTGTCATAGATCAGGGAAACAGAATAGGTAGGCAGTTATTCTAGATAAACTGTGAAGAAGTGTAAATCATGGTACCACGTGATAAAAAGGGTTACGTAACAATTTCTAACTTAGTTAAGACAACATGGGAAATAAGTGCACAAAAAGTTCCCGAGATCCGCCTTTAACTGAAGACGCAAAATATATGCAATTACAGCGTGCCGACAATGTTAGGTACTATACAAAATGGGTTAATAAATACAAATTTGATGGTAATTTAGATAAACCTTCACTTATCAAACTTGTCAAACAACTTAAAACAGACGCAAAAGGTCAGATAAAAAAGCAACATTAATTAGGAGTTCCTCAGGCACACAGGTGGCTAGAGGAAGCAAACCGCAGGGAACAAAAGAATAAAAATTCAAAGCAATGTTTTTAGATAAAGAAGACAATAACTTGGTAATAGCAACAGCCCCTCTGCCCCCTCCACTTCCCTTACCAGAATATGAAGCGAGTGGACAAGCTGACCCACCTCCGCTATATCCAGCTCTTCCTGCAAACCAAAACCATTTGTCAGAGATCCTATCGAGACTAGGTCTCGAACACGCAACTTGAGAGGGGATATTGAATTGTATGAAATAAATAAAAATTCAAAAGCTATGAGTGAAGAAGAGATACGTCCACTCATAGAAGTACCAAATCCACAGGCAGGACAGGACCCACCTCTTCTAGTATATAGACCGTGGACACCGGAAGACATCCGGAAAGCCACAGAGGGAATTCCCCATCCGAAAGTCAATTTTAGAAAATTCTTAGAAGACTTACAGGGCATGAGGTTAAGTTACCATTTAAATGGAGAGGAAGTAGAGAAAGTAGTCCGACAAATCGTGGGTCCAGATTGGAACATGATCAGTGGCAACTGGAATCCCCATGACGCAGAACATAGGCCACTCCCACATAGTAACGCAGAACTGGATAACAGAGTGAAAGGTCTGACAGACCGAATCTCTGAGAAATGGAAGCCTAGGGCTGACTGGACTTGCATTAATCAATGCATACAACAAGAAGGTGAAACTGTTGATAGATATTATGCCAGATTATTAGAGTGTTTTAATAACCGTTGTGGAATGCAGGTACCTGAAGACCAAACACATGATTCCCCATATGAGCAGCAGCTAAAGAATGCATTTTTGAAAGGCAGTATTGCACCCATTAGCAGCTTTATTACAAAGCTCATGGTAGATCATCGTACAAGTAGATCATTACTTGAATATGCAAGACATGCCGAAAGGCATTTTAATAGCAAAAAGAAAAAGAAAACTCAAGTATTTGCAGTAGAAGACGGATCAGAAGTTTTTGTAGTACAAACTGGGAAGAAGGGTAAGAAAAATGCCCAGGGAAACAAACAATCTGATAAACGATCAGAGGACTTTGAAGAGAGAAAGAAAAGGGGTGAATGTTTTAAATGCAGGAAAAAGGGACATTTAGCAAGGGATTGCAGGCAAAATAAAAAGGTAACCACAGAAGACAAGGAGGGTGAGGACTGACTGTATGATAGTCAAGAATCACTGAAGAGGAATAATTAAGAAAAGACAAGTGCAAATGTGATAGAAGGAGTAGAGGATGTGATAGAAGAAATAGAGAATGTGCATGAAATCACAGATAATGAAGAAAATGAAATTTTAGACTTGGCATTATTGAGCCTAGAGCTCTACTTAGCAGACACAAAACTGGAAGTTACACGTCTGGTAGAGGGGATGGAAGTTAAATTCCTGTGTGACTCAGGGGCTTCACGGACCCTGATACATCCTTCCAAACTACCAGAAAATTCAGAATCACTTGATTACATATTAGTGAAAGCAGCTAATGGACAGCTGTATCAGGAGCCACTCTCCCACAACATAGCAATAAATGACCCTGTTTCAGGGATGACCCAGAAAAGCAAAATTGTTGTTTCTGCAAAATGCCCAGTAAATCTTTTGGGCAGAGACTTAACGCAGATATTTGGCATAGCAGTAGTTCCAACTATGCAGGGTATGGAAGCACAGCGACAAATAGATACTTTTGTAGTGCGACCGGAGGTTGAAATATTTTATTGGTACAGCCAGGACTTGGTTATGACTGGTCCAGGGGCAGTGACCGAAGAACTGATGAATGTAGCCATCAGTAAATCCCCCTCCCTAGACACTGATAAACAGCATTTGTTGCATTGCACTCTATATTACTGTAGCAAACCAGGACCTGATAAAAAATATGAGCAAGAACTGTTTAGAAACCATGCTAACAGATTAGTATTACGAAATCTGTACTGGGACAAGGAAGGAAACAGTGTAGTAAGCTGGTCATTGCCCCAGGAATTCCTAGCACTTTACAAATCTAATTGATTGCCATATGTAAGTTTGACTAAAGATAGAAACATGAAGTGGGCAGACCCAGAAGAAAAAGTCACAAGATGGGAAAAACAGACAGAGATAGAACTTTCAGAACAGGGAGTGCAAAAGCAGAAGTTGAATTGGATAACACAGACACACCCAGCAGTACACTTGCAGGCATGTGAGGACAGCTGAGTAGCACTCTTACTAGAAGAAGAGGAAAAAGCCTTATGAGATATACCAGAGACTCTCTGGTCAACAGGAAAATCAGATGTAGGACTTATTCGTACAGCAGGACCAGTCACTATCACGCCAAAATCAGGATTTAGACCTCAAAAGAGACAGTATCCCTTGAGAAAGGATGCAGAAATAGGAATCAAACCTATAATAGCAGCCTTACTTAAGGAAGGAGTATTGATAGAATCTCCCAATTCACCATGTAATACACCCTTATTTCCTGTTAGGAAAGCAAATGGAGAATGGCGTATGGTCCAAGATTTACAAGCTGTAAATGATGCAGTTATACCAAGGGCACCTACGGTGCCAGATCCACATACCTTATTAAATGATTTGAAACGTCAACAAAAGTATTTTTCTGTGGTAGATATTAGCAATGCGTTTTTCTCAATACCAATACGCCCCGACAGCCAACATTGGTTTGCATTTACATTTCAGGGAAAAAGGTATACATATACACGACTACAACAGGGATATTGTGAGAGTCCAACAATATTCGCACAGGAAATGGCAAGTAACCTGGCGGGATTTATCTCACCGAAAGGCAGCCAGATTTTACTTTATGTAGACGACATTCTGCTGGCAGCCCCCACCCAGCAAGAATGCAGAGAAGATACCATAGCATTACTGCAATTTTTAGCTACTCAAGGACACAAGGTAAACAAAAATAAAGTGCAGCTTTGGAAAAAACAGGTCATATACCTGGGATATGTAATATCCAAAGAAGGCAGAATATTAGATAAAGACAGAAAAACAGCAATATTACAAGCACCTAAACCAACTACCAAGAAGGAAATGATGTCCTTCCTAGGTACTATTAATTTTTGTCCGAGTTGGATTCCAAACTATGCCTTGGAATCTGCTCCACTGACCAACTTGATATTCAAAAAGCCTACGGCAGCACAAGATTTATTACAGTGGACACCAGAAGCAGAATCAGCTTTCTGCAAATTGAAACAACTGATAGCATCTTCATTAGTTTTAGGATTACCGAACTATCATAAACAATTTTTCCAAACTGTAGATTGTAAGCAGGGTTATATGACATCAGTGTTAACACAACAGCATGGGGACAAACAATGCCCCATAGCTTACTATTCATCACAGCTAGACCCAGTGGTGCGATCCCTGCAGCACTGTGTGCAAGCAGTAGTCACAGCTGCAATGGCAGTGCAGGCTTCAGCCTCAGTAGTGTTATTCCACCCTCTCACATTGAGAGTGCCTCATGCAGTCACAATTATTTTACTGCAAGAAAAAGTAGCATATCTTTCTCCTGCTAGACATCTTTCCTGTATGACTATACTGTTGAGCCAACCTCATATGACAATTGAACGATGCACAACTTTGAATCCGTCAACCTTGCTCCCAACTCCTGCAGATGGCAAACCACACTGCTGCTTGCAGGAAATTGAGCAAAAGACACTACCTAGAAAAGATCTCATGGATGTTCCCTTGGATGATGCCGAGGTGACATACTATGTGAACGGCTCGTGTAGGAGTGGTCCTACAGGACAGAATCTAGTGGGGTATGCAGTAGTTTCTGACATTGAGATTTTAAAAGCAAAGTCTTTACCGCACAACTTATCTGCACAAGCAGCAGAATTGATTGCTTTAACAAGGGCATGTACCTTGGCAAAGGGTAAACGAGTGAACATTTTTACTGACAGCCAGTATGCTTTTTCTACTGTACATGTTTTTGCGCCGCAGTGGAAAAATAGAGAAATAATAACATCTACTGGTAAACCAATTAATCATGCGCAATTTATTTTAGATTTGTTAGACTCTATTCAGTTACCTCAGAAAGTAGCTATTTGCAAATGCGTAGCTCATACCAAACAACAGGATAGGATTTCAAAAGGTAATGCGAGGGCTGATACAGCTGCAAAACAAGCAGCTTCAGCTTCAGAAGTATTTATCTTGAGTGAGAAATTACAACCATCTGAGATTTTAGACTTAGAAATGTTAAAAACAATGCAGACACTTACTACAAATGTAAAAAAACAAAAATAAATAAAACGAGGAGCAATTCTTGAAAAAGGGCTGTACATCTCCAAAGAGAGGAAACCGATTTTACCATCTAACTTGTTTAGATATGCAGCTTTGTTGAGCCATGGGCAGTGCCATGTCTAAACAGGGGGGAAGGTACAGTTAGTGAATCAAGTGTTTACAACGTATGGATTTACAAACTACACAAAAAGTTTTTGTGCATCATGCACAAGGGGCATTGAAACCTAAGCAAGGGAGTTTCCCTACACCAAAGTATCCATTTCATACTATCTGTATGGATTTTATAGAGCTGAACAAATGTGAAAATAAGAAGTACTGCCTTGTTATTATAGATATGTTTTCCAAATGGGTGGAAGCTTTTCCAACTAAAAATCCAGATGCAGCTACTGTTGCAAAAGTCCTCGTTAAAGAAATTATTCCTAGATTTGGCATATCGGAAAAGATTTATAGTGACAATGGCACACACTTTGTAAATCAAACTATACAACAATTGAGTCATTATTTTGGGATTTCTCTGAAAAACCATTGTGCATACCACCCCTAATCTGCAGGATTAGTAGAGAGGCACAATAGAGTTTTGAAAAATAAGCTTAGGAAATTGATTAGTGAGGCACAAAAGAACTGAGTGCACTGTCTGCCTCTGGCATTGTTTAGTATGAGAACTGTTCCAAATGTAAAAGGGTTAACTCCTTTTAAAATTCTGTTTGGGAGGGCATATTATACACCTCAGTGGAAACCTCTCATGCCTGCAGACCAGGAGGCTGACAGTTCACTTGCACAGTATATGAGGCGATTTTTGAATAACAAACTTTTGCAGTTAAATTCTGTTTCAGATAAAGAACAAACCAGACCATCGGAAGCAGCAATAGTCCCAGGCACGTGGGTCTGGGTGAATGTCATGAAGAAAAAGAATTGGAGTTCTCCAAAGTGGGACGGACCGTACCAGGTGCTACTGTCAACACCCACTGCAGTCAAGATCGCAGAGCGAGCGTCCTGGATTCATCTGACACACTGTAAATTGGTTAAGAACTTTGAACTGGACAAAAACCTTGTTACTGTTGTACAACAAAAACAAAATGACCAGGTATAGAGTAAACAGGGATGCAGAACAACCTCAGAAAATGTGCATGATTATTCTGATAGCTATACTGATAACAATGATATATTTGCTGTGGCCTTTCCTTTTCCCAGCCACATGGGTTGAACTGAACAAACGTGATGCATTACTCATAGACTGGCATCCAAACTTTAACACTTACCAGGCAATTAAATATGTGTATGCTGAGACTTTTAATGTTTCAAACTGCTGGATTTGCACAGCTGTACCACCAGCATACGGGGGATTATTGATGACTGCTGTCCCCCTAGGGGTCAATGAGACCTGGGAAAACTTGATTTTTGATACTACACCTGTGAAATCACAAGACAAAATAGCATTGTACCTACCTGTTACACAAAAAGGGATTGTATGTTTTTATAAAAATGACACTATTCAGGTGGGTTGGAGCAATTGTAATGTGACTGTTTCTTATAAATGTTATATTAAGGCCAGTAAGGCAAAAACTATTTGTGATACAAACTATGATGCATATTTTGAAAAGATGCATAGAAGTGTTAGTGAAGTACAACATAATCCTGTTCTTTTAAAGCAGCTTTCTATTATTGATAAGAAAATGTTTCATGCAGGGCAAGCTTATGTCAATATTAAAGTAGAGAATTGTTATTTTGTTTGTGGGAAAAAAGCATATAAATGGCTACCTGAGAATTGGTCCGGCAGTTGTTTTTTGAGTTACCTGGTTCCGGCCATACGACACACTGCAGCTTTGCCTCAGGGAAAAATTCGAAACGTCAGAGAGGTTAGCAGTAAACCTAGAAGTCCAATCAAGAGACCCGAAAATCCAGTGGGATGAATCAAAGCAGGGTGGAGAAACCATAACTCTGTGAAAATCAAAGATAAACTGACACACATGGACTTGAGTGACACCATTATATCATGAGCAGGCATAGCCCCTGCATATGGCGCAGTGAAATCGACTTGGGAGCTGAGAAAACTGTCTAAACTTCTCGAAGTTATGAGCAACGCAACTTTTTCTGCTCTCAAATTAGTGACTGATAAACTAAATGCTATGAGAACTGTGGTACTTCAAAACCGCATGGCTCTTGACTTCACCCGAGCGGCGAGAGGTGGTACGTGCACTTTAATCAAAGAAGAATGCTGTTTGTATATTCCTGACAACCAGCACGAGATAAACGACCATCTTAAGGTGATCCAGCAAGTGTCGACCATGACCAAACCAGGTCCAAACTCTCTGATGGACTTTTTCCAAAATTTGTTTAGGGGGTGTGGTTCCATCCTAATGAACATCCTGATTGCCATTTGTGTGGGATTACTCCTATTAGGAGCATGCATTTGTTGTGGTATTTCCTACATGAAAAAGTTAATCAAAGATTTTATAGACATGTCAGTTTCTGAGACTTTGTATCAAAGTACTGAAATTGAAGAGTTGTTGAAAAGTGAAACACTTTCATAAGTCTAAACTGAATGACTCTCTTAACTGCAAATCCTGAATGGAAGAGGTTAGGAGAAAAAGCAAACTGTTTATGCTTTTGAAAATAGAATTAAAAAGTATTAACAGGGGCGAAATGTTAGAAAAATATGTATTAATGTGTGTGCTTGATGCTAATTAGAAGCTAAAAGAGTTAACACATTTTTCATTCTATTTTATATACAGCTTAGTTTTATATGAGACTAGAAGATGTTTTTGAAACTGCAGTGTGCTTTCTGAAACTTGCAAGATGCCCTCTGACCTAGTAACTGCTAGCACAGCGGAATTCATGTTTATGCCTTTTGGAAATGTACTTGAAAAACAGGTGGTTATCTGCTAGGTCAGGAAGCAATGAATGAAACAATGCTATATTCTATAATGTTATGATTTTGAACAATTAGCTCTGTTCGTGTATGAGAACATGCACAGCTGCAGAAGGAAGAGATAAAGATAGACAAAGAACTGTTGAAGAAATGAACTGCAATCTATACTTGCTTTGTGCTCAAATTAGCCGTAGTACCTTGAATGGTAACATTGCATATATCTAACCGGTGGTAGCCAAGGCCACGTTGTTTTTCTTAGGAAGTTTCTCACAAAAATTGATAGTACAAGCAGAAAGCATGAAAACAACTGCTATGTAATGATGATGTTAAAACTTGTGATCTGCTACGTCAGCTTGGTAGGCAATGTCTTATTAGAAAATGTATAAAAATGCTGGTATTTCCTGATTCTAGTTAGACAAACTCTGTATTAGCACGTTTTTGTCTCCTTGCTGCAAGATTAAAGTGCCTTAACCTGAACCTACCGTGTATTGATCATTTTTAAAGTATATTTTTCCTTTGACAATACTGAAAGGCATAATAATGTGGCAATATTGTTTGTTGCGTGTGGGATTGTGCAAAGATTACAATATTGATGTAGATGAGAAGGATTGGAAACATGAGCCACAAAGAATAGTAGAAAATTATGATATTTATATAACATGGGATCAACCATTACCAACAGTTCAAAATATAGATGTGAGAAAATCAGATACAATAGTCCAGGAAAAGAAGACAAAAGCAGCATTGATCATTGAAATTGCTACACTCAATGATTACAGTATCTTACGTACAGAGAAAAACTAACCCCAGGATTCATGAAGATTGCGCCATGCACCGGAGTAGCATCGGTGATCTAGCGCCAAATATGGCCGTCGAGCGATTCAGGTAAGAGCTGTTTCCACGTGCTCTACCAGCATACGCCAGAGCTGTGCAGCTACCGGTGGATGTATGCTAATCACCCTATGCGCAGCAGTGTAGCATGCAAATGAAGGTATATAGTGATTCATGAAGTTGTGCAGGCGTAGCGTAAGCATGTAGAAATGTAAACCAAAAAAGATGGTTTACATGTTGTCAAACATAAAATTGGAGCCATGAAATCAGACCAAACTTACATATTATAACATTAATATATGCCAGTGGTGAAATATATTGCCAATGGCATAAAACAAGAGGCACAACATATAAAAAAAAAACATTTAATTTCATGGCCACACCAACGCAAAGTAAAACCGCAGTGCATCAGTGTGCAAATGGGATCATAATGAAAATATATTTAGATGTCATAAAACTGTAATGTAATGCAATTCATGATATCCCCATAATAGTCAATGGCATGCATACTACACCACAACCATGGCGCAAGGGTTGCTAAGGGTCTGTAACAGTGTTCCATGCAGTAACTAGGAATCAGCAGTCAATGCCATGCAAATGAGTCAAGTAATACTGAATCGCAAACATCCCGCTGGTGTAAGGATGTACCACATGGTGTAGCATTACAACACCGAGGAGTAGCCTGGAGGTAAACATGACATCAAGAGAGGGGAATGCCAACGTATCTATAAGCACATTGGATCATTGCTAATCTGTGTTGGGTGTTGCTAAGCAAAACCACAGGATAGGGGTGTGGAAGTAGCCATAGCTTTGCTTAGCTGAGAGCACACAAGGTAACCAAATGTTCATGTGAATGTGGAAGAAAACGCGCACAAAATCTGGTAAACGGATGTGCACGGCTCGCACCACAGCTGAAACAGAAAGGATATGGGAAGACAATAAGGAAATGCTGCAGCATGGTAATTGGAGTACACATGAGTAATTAACACCTAGAAACTTACAGTGGGCCATAGACAACAGCTAAGAAGGCTGCTAGCCGATACCTGCAGAACAGGAAAGGGGAGGTGCCATACAGCAAAGAAAAGAGAACTGTCACAGCAGAACAAAGCAAATGTTCTGTAGATCAGCTACATAACACATTTTCCAACACAATCCTGGGTTGTGGAAGCACAAAACAAGAAAGGTGGCAGCTGGATGCATGCCTGACAATGGGAGGTGAATTGGGTTGAAAATAGAAGTAAAGGGCAAGAGATGAATCAAGGCAGACAAGTGTAAGTCAACACCAAAGGCCCCACAATAGCAGTACCTGCTGTAAAACCAATAATTAAGATACCCTGCAGCTGGAATAGCACAAACACACCCAATTACACCAGCATCATCCATGACACAATAGTATAAGGCGTGACAGCCCCCCACACACACTTGTGTATTCCCTGACACTCTGCACCATTGGTATATACAAACAGGGAATTTTTAATATGTATATGTTAGTGGCTGCCATAGCTTTGATTCACCAGCATGTGCTGGAGACTGACGGCAGTGTGGAGGATGATGCTGATAACCATCTCAAGCAGTGGAGGAGGACACAAGTGTTCAAACCTAGGGTAACCTACCAGGGGCTACATGATCTGGAGACAGTAGAGTATTACAGGGTGGTCAGGGACATCATACAATAACTTGTTGAGCTGTGCCGGCCACGCCTCAGAGACAGAAGTAACAGAGGGGAACCCATCCCAGTGGACATGAAGGTATGTGTAAGCTTGAGAATACTAGCCACAAGTACCTTCCAAAGGCTAACTGGGGATATCATGGGGATCTCACAGGCATCAGCATCCAGGGTACTCCACCAGTTCCTGGATGCCATGTTACCACATGCCAATGAGCAAATACACTTCCCCCGAATGCAGGAGGAGTTGGCCAGCAATATGCGTCTCTTCCACCGTGTGGCGGACTACCCGGAGGTACTGGGTGCAATAGACTGCACGCACATACACATCAAGTCACCACCCGGTGATCAGGGTAGGCACTACATAAATCACAAGGGATTCCCCCCCATCAACTGCCAGGTCATGTGCAATTCCCAGGGCATTATCATGGATGTCTGTGCTGGCAGTCCCGGAAGTTATCTCGACTCCCACATCTAGCATGCCTCACAGCTGTATCAGGTATTTGCCAGGGGGGATATCCCATATGGCCACCTGGTGGGGGATGCTGGCTATGCACTGGAACTGTGGATGATGACACCCATCAGAAATGCACACACAGCCATGCAAGAATGCCATAATGAGGCACACGCAGAAACCAGAATCATCATAGAGCGCATGTTTGGGATGCTGAAATCATGGTTCCGTTGCTTGGACATATCTGGTGGAGCCTTGCAATACTCTCCAGGAATGTGTGCCCACATCTTCATAGTATGTGCCATGCTACACAATATGATCCTGCAGAAACAGCTGCAGCAGGGATAGTATGGTGAAGGCCCTCACAGCCCACCACCATTGCCAAGGGACCCACAGGCACAGGGGGACTCAGACCATGAACACCCTGTGCTAGACCCAGTAGGCAGATGGAGGCATGCCCAGTATGCCCATGCCTTGGCAACGAGGGAATGTATAGCACACACACTGACACTGTAGGCACTCATGGACTGATACACTTCTCCACCTGCACACACACACCAAACATGAATGGCACACACACGCAACCACCTGTCATGTATAGGTGGTCTACTGTGTGCATCCTACATAGTTAGCCCTCAGCTATTGTACACACAACCACCATTGGTACAAGGTAAGTCAATACCTGAACAGTATATTAAGCTATCAGCATGTGTCCATGCTGTATGTACAGGTTCATAGATACATAGATAGGTACATGCCCAACCATCGAGGTCACTCATAAGCATAGGCAAAACGTGTCTGCTGTCGCCACCCCATCGATCAACTAACTGTCACTCTGTGGAGCAGAGCCACTTGCGGGGTCCCTGGGGTGTAGCTACTGTTCACCACCCACTTTGCAAGGATTCCTCGGAGTGTTAGTGAGGGGTTTTGTATAATGTAATCAGGGAAGTAGTTCCAAATAATGGGGAGTATCCCTTGCAGAAATCTTCACAGATGTGTACATGTTACATAGTATACCTTAAACACAGCTTGCATATATAGGTAGTTCTCCACAGAATAATAAACATGTGGAACACACAACCACTGAAATGTGCGTTCATTACCCTTGCACTACCAGTGCCTGCTCTGAGAGGTAAGATATCACTGCCAGGATTAGAACACACAACCATGTACACATCCATCACAATAACATACCACTAAGCTACCTGAGATGTAGCAATGGCAGTCATGTATACTGACAGGATAAAACACAAAAGGTAGGAATGTGTTGAAATAGGACAAATCGGCATGTACACAATGAAAGGTGTTTGTTTTATATATATATATATATATATATATATATATGTATATACACATCATCATATATATACAGAGAGAGAGAGAGAGAGAGAGAGAGAGAGAGAGAGAGATATGTCGATATATAGGGATAAACATATATATGTAGATATACAGATAGGTTAACAACATCTACATAACCATGGAGGTACATATAAATAGGATACCTACCATATACCGACTGCTTTACATACCGATGCACGTAATCCCAAGGCTTAAGGTCCAAAAGAACACAGTACCGAAACACCAGATGCGCGAGGTGTAATCTCATGATGTTAATGAAGAGTTAGTCAGTGCTTCTGGTGTTGCGGTTTGGGTAGGTTACTGTGCGTATGTGTATTTCTTAGGGCTGTAGTGTGTGTGAGTGTGTGTTCTGTGTGTGGTGTGTGTTCTTGGGGGACTGTAATGTGTGGTTGTGGGTTAGCTTTGTGCATCTGTTTGCGCGACCTAGGATGTAGAATATTAAAGTAGGGGGTGGTGTGTGGGGCGCAGACACCTACATGGGGTGTGTAGGGGGGCTTGGCCACCTACTCATATGTAGTGTAGGATGGTTTGTTTGGATGTGTTGGGTAGCATTGTGTCTGTGCATGTGTGTGTTCCATGTTCGTGTTACCTTCGCGAGTTACTGTCGATGTTGGTAATGTGGGGTATGGGAGTCTGTTCCCGGAACTGTGTGCGTCAGAACACTGTGGTTTCAGGATTCCGTAGGTCTCCTTTATAGAGCGGTTGAAGTGTTCATATATGTGTATAACATAAACCATAGCAATCACACATTCCGCCACTACCAACCTTTATGAACAAAGTATATGGAGAGTATATGCCTATACACCAATACAAATATGTGCTATGGAGATGAGCCAATGATACTGTTACCGCCTGTTCCACTTTGCGAGGGACACTCCCTCTTTAGGCGGTTGTGTCCTGACCAAATATATTAAACGTGGCAAATGTCCTGGGATTGTAGGACATAATTATGTCCCATATGTACTGTAATAGTAGCATACAATAGTTATTTCTGTATCTAAAGTACCTACATGGTACAGGAAACAGGATAAGCTAATAAACCTGCTACAAGAATAAGCTTATAATTAGGCAAGAAAGGAAAGTTCTATCCCTTTTACTGACCGTGGGTTTGTGTCAGCCTGTAAAATCAGATGTGTGTCCTGAAAAGGACCCACTATGTATATATGAACAGGTGGCAACCCTAGCCAAAGAGGGTCAGTCATCAACACAACTACGATGACTGCAAATACCTATGACAGAAATACACAGATATCATGTAGCAACACGTTATTACATTCAGATGTATTACTGAAGGGATTCAAGGACTAACATCACATGCATGCTATACAGGAACCACATAACAGTGCCCTAATGAATCAGCCTGCAAATACCATAGTATTAGTCCACAAAAGGATAGGAGCTCAAATAGGGAAGGAACCCTCACGCACATAGTGATTATGTATAAAAACAGTTCCTACACACCTGCATTTGCTAAGCACACCCACCGACATCACCTCCACACCCAAACATATTACAATACAAACTGTAATAACATCACAAATCATTCACACACTGTACAACATCTGCAGAAGCCTTAACATACCTTGTCAGAGACACACTAACATGGCCCATGTGAAACACCGGCTGTTATACAATGGAACAGCTACTGATGTAATAGGGTTTGTTTGCACTAATCCCGTTTCATAGGGTTGTGCGTACACCGGAATGTGTTAGCAATTAGTGAGTAAGAGCACATTATGCTACACTTGTACACCAAATCAAGGATGTCTGGTGAGCACACTGTGCACCACATAACAGTTCATGCATAGCCATACGGTCTTGAGCTGGCCAAACATCCTTGCTAGACTTAAATATCTGCAGAAGTATCAGGTACAAACAAACAAACACTGCATAAGTAGCACTGTTCCGAAGTATAACAGCTGTACTCACATGTAGAACTAAATCATCTAGCCATTACACACAGTCCACGGGAGTCATAAAGCTAATACATCTCTGTGTGTCTCCATATAGCTGTTGAAATATATTGCAATAACACATCTAGGCCATCTCCCTCGAAAGTAAGGCAAACGGACAATGCCCAAAAGGAGTACTCACTTATACACCACTGTTGCCATGGTATCGGCTAATGGAGTAGCTGCACAGCTGATGTGCATCCAATTAACTACTTTGGAACAGCAATTGGTGGACAGGATACCACATGTTACCAATATGTAACTAGAAAAGGATGTGTTATCGCACATTCAAACCATCCCTATATACCAATGGAACATTACAAATAACATTGAAACACAAACCAAAAAGGATTGAATCAACTGTTAACGATACTTCGGGTTACTAATAAGGTATGTAGAACAGTCAGTATGTCTGCGTATGTAGTACTATTCTATAGTATTTAAAGTGCATACAGTCCATATAGTGGAAACAGTTATCTTGTAGTGATGTATTGTTGAGCATAGTAATGCTTGTAGTATTTGTGTGTACTGCTGTAGGTCACAAGGCAAACACTGCATACAACACAAGGGATGCTATATAAGGGCTTTGACAGAAATGCTCCTCACCAGCCAATGTCAGTGGCAGGGTTGGTTCAACAAGTATGCGCTATAACAGGGGATAGTATATGTTGATATATTGTAACCGTAGCCATATGTATGGGTGTAATACAGAGAATAACATGTGGAAGGTTGGGCCACTGTGCAAGTATGTTTTGCATTGTGGGATATTGTGCCAATAACTGTGTAATGTACAGTATTGTAGGCAGATATGTATTACAAGCTACATAGCATTACTGTAATGGTAGGCAAACATTAGTTATGTTAATTGCCATTTACAATACACAATAACAGGATACATAAGTCTATTAGTGAGCCGACAGTTTATCAGCATGATAGCAAAGTAAAATGGAAGAGCTATTTAACTATCCATGCACATAAGACATGTAATATGTGCAAAGGTAGGTACTAGGCTGTCTTACCAAGGGTATCTGTAAGCCTAGCTAGCGTGTGTTGTCTTTTGTCACCCCCATAGGTTGGTTCCCTGTGCCTCTGAATGGCAGAGCCAATAGTTCCCTGTGCCTCTGTCCAGCAGAGCCACTGCAGTAATCCCCAGGTACATGTCTGTCTCCCATCCACACGTCAAGGTTTCCCTTGAAGAGTGCTCGTGAGGGGCCCTGCCTGATGTACATTGGAATCACATTCCAAAGCATAGGGAGTGTCCGGGTTAGAAATCTATCTGTTCAGCACATCCTACTCATCGTTGTGGTTAGGTGTATATCCCTAGAGCATGTGGCTCTCAGGGGCTTCTGTTTAGGTGGAGCATATCCAGCAATACAGGGTTAGACATGGGCCTTGTATGTCAAGCAGAGATCACCTGTGAGTATGCGGTATGCAACTGAGTACAGCTAGAGTTTCATAGGTTGGGCTGCACAGGTCATCTGTTTGAGGTCAGTAATCCTCTTGGTGTGGTACTGGTGTGGTCTTCCAAGCTGTTGCAGTTGTCTTGTAAGGTATATCCCAAATGGGGTGTTGTATCCTTTAATGGGTCTAATATGACATGTGTAGAGTCACAATGGCCCCTCTGATCTGGATGTGAACCCATTAGAGATTAGGGGGGGGCATGTAGAAGGATATTCTAACCACCTTGTCATTATGGTACTGAGGGAGAGATTGCTATCTATTGGTGTTTCTGGATACCTTATTACCTTTTTTGTATGTAGGGGACTAGCACCTATGTGGTAGTCCATGGGTAATTAGTTATATCCAAAGGGGATGACTATGCACTTTTATGAATTCAGCTTGACGCCATGATATTAACACCAGGTATCCATCTCAGTGCGACCCTTACAGAGGATGTCTGTAACAGCTGGGGAAACAATTATGTCCCCTAGTTTGCAGTTGTCTGCAAACCTTTTCAGCCAAGGCCCTCATGTGCTTGTCTGTATGTCAGAGAAGAATATACCGAACATGAGGGGTCCTAGGACTGAGCCCTGGGGAATGGCAGTTGTAACTGGTATACAGTCAGACCTAGGGTATGCAACTCCCACTGTGTGTGTTCTGTCCGTGAGCCACCTTGCAAACCATCACATGACGTAGGGGTTAATGTTCAGGTGGATGGGTATGTTGATAATACCAGAAGGAGGAATGGTGTTGAAAGCCTATGAGAGATCTAGGTAGGCTGTGTGGACCAACTTACCCTCATCTAATGCCTTGGTAACTGGAATTCAGCTTGACGCCATGATATTAACACCAGGTATCCATCTCAGTGTGACCCTTCCAGAGGGTGTATGTAACAGCTGGGGAAAGAATTATGTCACCTAGTTTGCAGTCGTCTGCAAACCTTTTCAGCCAAAGCCCTCCTGTGCTTGTCTGTGCATCACAGAAGAATATACCAAACATGAGGGGTCCTATGACTGAGCCCTGGAGGACGGCAGTTGTAACTGGTATACAGTCATACCTAGGGTATGCAACTCCCACTGTGTGTATTCTGTCCGTGAGCCACTTTGCAAACCATCATATGACATAGGCGATTAATGTTCAGGCAGATGGGTATGTTGATAATACCCGAAGGAAGAATGGTGTTGAAAGCCTATGAAACATCTAGGTAGGCTGTGTGGACCTCCTTACCCTCATCTAATGCCTTGGTAACTGTCTCTAAGAAGTCCACCAGGTTTAGGAGGCATGGTCTGGCCTTAACAATGCCAAACAGGGAGGGGTCAAAGGTTGGGAGGTATCCAATGTCTCTGTGACAGTGATCCATGATATGCACCATAGCCTTGCAGACCAGGCTAGTCAGGCCTATAGGGAAATAGGTCCCATGGTCTGTTGTGATGCCATCTTTGTGGAGTGGGTTAACTGTTGCTATGTGCCATTCAGGGGGCACTATGCCCGATGTGAGGCTATTAATGAACATGGTGCATAGGCGAAGAGACAGTATGATCCAAAGTTCGTGTAAAACACAGCCTGGGATGTTGTCAGGTCCCATGGATGCTGTGATATTGCCTTTAGAGTGTGCAGCTTTGAGAGGGTTCTGCCAGGATGTTGCCAACATCAATTGTTTCAGTAATGTTCGTGCCTTTGTGCTGTAACTCAGACCAGATCCGGTTGTTGACATCAAGGCTTTGTGGTTGTTGTTGGTATTAGTTGTGTTCTAGTTTTCATAGCTAGCTTTGGGGGATCTTATAAGGGATCTCACCTTCTTACTGAGGCTGGCCAGGGATCTCCTCCATGCATGGTATTGTACTCTCGTTTGCAACAGTGTCTTCCTCCTGTAGTACAATATGTTTATGGCAGGGGGCCACCAGATTGGTTTAGTTAATTATGAGTATAGCGTCCTGGTTCTGTTTGGGATAGCACTAGCCATGCACTCCTGTAAGTGCTTATAGAGTGCATTTGTGTGGGATTCAGCAGTTGTAACAGTACGGTCCATCTGCATGGGTGTCATAACGTCCACCACGTCTGCCTTAAGAAGCATGTTGTTGGCCTTGTAGACATATTATACTGTGGTTCCCTTAATGGGGGTAGATGCGGGATGTGGATATCAACGGTGTTCGGCACATGGTCTGATCAGACCAATGAGGAGTTGGCTTCACGTGTGGAGCACCAGTCACTCATGGTGGTAATGACTAGGTCTAGGATATTGTTGCCCCTGGTGGGTGTGTGGATATGTTGAGTCAGGGCATTGGTGTTTATGAATTCCAGAAACCATTGAGTTAATGTGTTGATACATGAGTAGTTTTCCCAGTTAATGGTGGGGTAGATACAGTGAGGGTTATGTGATGAGTGTGGTGTTGTGCAAGTGTGTACTTTCTCCACATGACAGTCAGGGTCAGGCTTGGTTGGAGAGACCTTTACTTCCAGTTTGGCTAGATGAGTGCATCTCTCACAGGTTGTAGTGTTGGTTGGTAGGCGGAGAGGCTTGTCTGTGTACATGAATGTCCAGATTCATCAGATAGACAAGTGAGAACACTGGCAGTTGACTCTTGGACATGCCTCAATATAGAACTACATTCACCTAGATAAGTGAGGAAAGTGAGTACAATTACTCTACGCAAGTGAGAAAAGTATATACAAAACCTGTTCACCCTTACCTGTAGGTGATGTGGACGATTGAGTGCTATAGTAATTATTAGCTTACGTACTGTTTACAAGTCCTGAACAAGTGCATAGCATGAATAAGCAATCCAGATAGGGTCTTGGAAATATAACAACATGGCCCCCTCCCCCCAACAGGTACACAAGCATATATCCATGTACACCACAGAGCCCCTGTACCCACAAATATGCAGGTACAAGCTGCCCTCAGTCTGCATGGGACATGCCCACATCACAAGTTGTATCATACACATATGGCAAAACAAGATGCTCTCTGTGTACACAGCATGTAAAACATATCTCCATGTCAGGTTGTGTATACACTGAATGGTGCACACCAACAGGTATCACAACCCACAAAGGGGGAGACACCACTGATAATGGGAAGTACTGCACTACTACCTTGTTGAGTCTGTTCTGGAAGGCCATGAACCTTGATCACTTAAGTGATGTCAGCAGTACAGATGCAGATGACAGTGTGGTTGATGTCACACTGCATATCATAACCTTGCCAGGTCATAAGACATCATCACCCATACTGTGTACCACCTACACTCGGTATACTAGATGAACATTCATATGTCACAGGAGTGTTTTGCAACAGGACTGCTGGCAGAAACAACACTACAGAAGGTGTCTGAATAATACGTGATCATCACACCAGTGGCAGCTACAGTATGTCAGGGTTAATGAATTCTATTCCCCCTCATTGTAGTCCATACTTCACAGAAAAACAGAAGGCATCTGCCTGTTGAAGTATGTGAATGACTATGATCTAGGAGCAATAGCTGACTCGCATTGTCACCCCTATGTTAATAACCCTGTACCCATGAACTACCACCTAGGCAGCAGTCATCATAATGGACACTTACGTGTGAGGGATGCAGCTGGGCAGTTGTCTTTCCTGTGACAGCTACATCACCACACCTATCAGGGAGTCATATGTGGCAACCCTAAAAAATAACAGGGTGCTATTCATGAATATAGAGATCATTGTCCAGCCATACAGACCACTCAAGTGACCCATATCACATCACATATTTCCTTTAAGGGGTATTGGCCATGTGCAGATGGCCTATACCAGCCTTCCCATTCCCCATCTCCACTATGTAGCATGATGCATACCCTGAATAAATCCATGTCCAACCCAGTGATGTCGGACATGCTACATGTTCTCATCCTGATCTCGAACTCATACTTTACGGACATCCACCTACCACATGCTGGACAGATCCTTGTCCCATACACTTAGTCCATAGTCCTGCCATACTATACATTTCTGTCCGTCAAATATTCACATCGCTCCCCTCTCAGACATGGTGTGATGACCGCATGGTAACGCATGGTATATGTATCATTAACCCTGTGGATCAGTAATGTGGCACTGCTCCACCTGGCCCCACAGACCCGCCTGTCTGCTACTGCCAGGTAACCTTTCATCCTAAATGCATACATGGCCCATGGCATATAGCCCACTAATTGACTTTGACTGTACATGCCATAGTTGATATCTATCCCTGCAAATACCATCTGGCTAGCCAGTGTCCCATATGTATCACATGTGCAACACAGGTGATACATGGCAGGATGTTGAATCGCTGTACAGTGCTGTGAAGATGTACATGGCAGAACACATACATGTAAAACCTTATGTTCATAGGTCCATAGGTTCATAGGTTCATACTAGGCTTTCACCACCCATTTTAAATTAATTTTGCTATGCCCTTTTTTCGAGGTTAGTATACTGTGCCTCTGTCTAACAGTGACACAGAAGTGATACCCGGGGTAAACCTACGATCTCCCATCAACTCATCAAGATTCCTCTTGAAGAGAGTCAATGAGGGACTCTGCCTAACCTGGACCGGGATTTTATTCCAGAGTGAAGGGAGCCTCTGGGTTATGAATCTGTCCCTCCAGCATGTCCTATTTATTTCAGTGCTGAGGTTCAAGTCTCTAGAGCATGTAGCTCGATGGGATTTGGATTTTTTGAGGTGCAGCATGTCCCTTAATTCCGGGTTGGACATGGCTTTATACGTCAGACACAGGTCACCTCTGAGCAGGCAGTGAGCATGTCTGCAGGGTCACAGGTCATGTCTGTTAAGGCAGTGTAAGTCCTTATATGTGACATATACACTGCATCAAGGTCGACTGCATTAATGTGGACACATCCAGCCATGTGCTGATAAGTAGGAACACCAGTACAGACAAACAGACATGCCCACATCAAGACAGCAACCACATGGAGTATGAGCAATGTAATCAGGTGACACACACACACACATATATGGTGATAATATCCACTCAACATTGAGTGTCACATGTGTGTGACATAAACACGACAGTGTTATGTAGGTTTGCAAATACAACTAGTTAAACTGAATTAATGTGATACATATGTATGTTCAGCTGTAGCTCTGTATGTCTCTGAGATACTGTGACCTGTCTCCATCATTATGTCTTCCAGGTATGCCACATGCAAGGCTTCCCCCTTTTAAACACTTGGAGGATGAGGCCCTCATCCCATACCTACTCGATAATCACAACATCCTGTTGAGCCATGTGCCACAGGATGCAAAGCAACAGGATGCCCTGTGGATGGAACTTCGCAGGAGGGTTAATGATGTGGGTGGCCACAACTGCACATACCAGCAGGTGCGCAGACACTGTACAGTCCTCATTAGACAGTCGAAACAGCGTGCAAATGCAATCATCAGGGAACAAGGTGCAACAGGTGGTGGACCACCAACCCAACCCCCACTCACATGTACCAAGGAGCTACTGGCCAACTTGGGGACACCTGCAGAGCCACATCCACAAGCCTTAGCCGATATTGTGGATGTGGGTGTCTCTCAACCACTGAGCCTGGGGTTGCCTGGTAAGTCAGTAGTGCACCTATAACAACTATATTCCATATAGCTGCATGTGTCACTGTACAATATGTAATGTAACATCCTATGTAAGGCATGTATACACACATGCCACATACTATAGTATGCTACTCAGTGTATGTACACATGTGCATACACCATAGTATAGTCTAATGTACTGGTGTATGTGTTATGCACATTGCTCCCTGTAGCCTTTATACAGGGGTGGATTATGCTCATACTGCTGTGTTACTCCTATTTAGGTACCTCTGGCGTTCCACTGCAACAGCAGCCCATTGCAGGTGAGAGTGTTATTATTTATCAGGAACCATAATGCACAAATCTATCTGCCATGTGGCCATTCACAACATGTACACATAATGTATGGTCCTGTCACAATATACAGGTCGGACCTGCAATGCATCACAATGACTATCCATGTGCCAAACTTGCAAACTATCTGAATCATCTCACTGACATGAATCCTCACAAACTTTATTGCCAGATGTGTTGACAGCTGTGCATACAATGGTGGAAGTGCTGTTCACTTTAGGAACAAACAACAGATCTGATCTACACATGTGGTGAATACAAACAGTACTACACAGTGGGCTGGAGTATGGTCAGCACACAGGTTTCACCGGTGTGGATCATAGCCCTGCTATGAATATCACACAATGTGATGTGCTATCTTGACATGTCCATGACATCTATTGGCTTGGCTGCTACACTGCCTACCTAACCTGAAAACATATCCCACATACCACCCTTTATCTGCATAACCCTGTTGTCAGTGGAGCATATTTGTCATATAGGACAACACAGACATGTGAAATAGATGCCCATCACTATAATTTGGACAACACATGTACACACAATGCCATGGAGGATGGCCAGAGACATGGAGCAACACACACAGTAGAAATGTTGTGCTTGTGTGTACACCTTGTCGTACAATAGCTACACATGGTTCGGCCATGGCCTTTGTATAATGGTCATAATGTAGATGTGGAACACTAGACATCCTACAGCCCTGTACAGCTTCTTGTGTAGGCGTAACATCAATCCACCACATAGGATGTGTTGAAAATCTTGAGGGTGTTGCAACATGACAGCAGTCACCTGTACAGTATCCACATCAGGCCACAGATACAATACATTCCATTTGCTGGTGATGGACATAAATGCCATACTAGCTCCTCGTGTGTGTGTGTGTGTGTGTGTGTGTGTGTGTGTGTGGGGGGTACATAGATGTCATGTGGGACATGGTGTACCTACATGTTCATCATGTCTTCCCATAGTTGCCAGGCTGCAGCAATATGGTTGCAGATGTTCAGGGGTGTCATCCGTATACCCATCAGTGACCTGTGTCACAACTTCCACATCATGGTTTAGTGTGTATACACCTCAGTGATGTGGGGCACATTCCACAGTATATATGTATTGTATCTCAACACAGTCATGGCTATAAACCCTGTCTGTAACTCACACTGTATAGCACTAGAGACTCCTCATGATTCCCTGCAATGGCATTGCACATCAGCTAAATTTGCAGTATATCTGAAGGGTGGACAGACAACACTGAATTGGTACACCACTGCCCCACTGTATATTCGACAGGACACCATTGTGTTAAACATGTATGCATGTCATTGCACATGTCAGCAGATCACATGTCATACTACATGTGATTATCAAGGTCATATGTCACACATCAGGCAGGTGTACTGTTAACCTGTGCTGGTCCACATGTAACACAGGGATGTATGCTAACCACTACTATGATTGTGTAATTTGCATGCCATCTGCTATTACACATGCATGCTGTTGTGTGCAACCTAGGAATATATGATAACTACCACTATTAGTGTCTGCGCTGGATGCCGTCTGCCGTATCACATGCATGTTGCATGCCTTCTGTCATATCACATGCTTGTGTGTGTGTGTCTATTGTATAGATTGTAATGTACAGTTCTTGTCTGCCCTCACAGGTAATGTAAGTGCATTGCCCTCCTGTGGTACATCAGATGTTAGTGTCCCTACAGACTCTAGCAGTGATGATGAACATATGATTGGGTACAGGCAGAGTTGTCAGGGGCTGAAACTGTGCCATTGATTGCCATTCCATCTATATCCACCTCCTCCCTGCACACAGATCCCATACCTGCACGTACTCCATCACCAGTGGCCATAGAGGAAGGACAGTTGGCATGTGGTAGCTTGGAACAGGAAAGTGTGGGTGCTATGGAAGGTGTGCCTGCACACCATGGTGTCAGCCAAACTACTGGTGGTGCCCCACACAGGCACGTGGCCAGTGCTGCTCGTAGGAGGACCTCTGGCTAACATGCTCCTGCACTGCAGAGCACAGCAGCTGGTGTTACCATACGCATGTTTCAGGCTGCAAATGAGGCACAAGCACATGCTGAATGGTGCAACAGAGAATATCAGAGGCTACAGAGGGCTGCTGTCAGTTCTTTAACCAACACCATCCAGGCAATGGTAAATGCTCAACAGCAGATAGCTGATGCTTTGGATAGACTGTTGGGTGACATGGTTTGAGTCCTTGACCGTGGCATGACAGTCTGCGAGCGTGAACTGTCTGTGTTGGAATATCTGGTAGGAGTGAGGCATCGGGCACGTGGATGTAGGCCTGCTACATCACCTGTGTCAGGTCTACGTGTACAAGCTACCTCACATGCCCGCTCCCATAGTGGCGGTAGCATCAGCAGTGCATCTGGTGCTGTGCTGTCCACACCACAACACAGCAGGCCACATGCACGTGGCCCAGTTTGGTCCTAACAGGGAAACGGTTCCAGTGGACTAGTGACATCAGACAGTACCCAATCTGCACCTCTCTCTGGTAGTGCCCGTGCAACCCCAGGCAGGCACAAGTCACATGTTTGTGGCCGGACACCGTGAGCTGTAAAACCTCGCCTGTACAGTCTGCAGCTGTCAATAATACCCCTGTGTAGGCCAGACACATGGGAGAACTGTGTGCAGACATACATGCACACACTGGACACATATGTAGGGCACCGCAACACACACATGCATAACATCCACACAGCCCAATTAGATCAAAGACCCAAACCCACACACATGATGTCATCCAATGATGCAGCCTAGGCCTCTGGCAAACATTAACTCCCTGTGCATAGGATGATGCCTATGCCGTATCCCTGACAACCACACCATCGGTGCAGGGACATGCTCATATGGTCTGATGCACAGGGTGAACAGACTAGGATGATATGTGTAGTTTACAAATGTTGAGGACTGTTGACAGTGAGCAGATATACCATGTAGTACAGGTGTACAATACTGTTAACAGTATGTGTTTTGTGTAACAGCAGTGCAGCCTAGGCCTCAGGCTATGATGATGCCTGTGCCGCATCCCTGACATCCACAACATTGGTGCAGGGACATGCTCATATGGTCTGATGCACAGGGTGAATAGACTAGCATGATATGTGTAGTTTACAAATGTTGAGAACTGTTGACAGTCAGCAGATATACCATGTAATACAGGTCTACAATACTGTTAACAGTATGAGTCTTGCGTAACAACAGTAAATGCATGTTGGTCATTATGTTCTGCTGTCCTTCTTCAGGTCTAATTGCACGTGCTGGTGGATGTCATTGTTTGCAGTTAAGTATCCCATATGTCAATGTGGACTACTCACAGGTATGTTTGAGTATGTCAGCATGCACCGTGTAGCTGCCACATACCAGTGAGAATGTCCCACATTACAAACACGTCTACTATTCCAAGAGCATGATAGCTGTGCATTAAGCTACTGTGGCCACAGATGTGACATCCATAAAGGGTGACATCACAGGTACAGTTACATGGAGTGGTGAGGTAAGAGAGTGGTCTAGCTGATTACAAGGGTAGAGGCCAGAGGCAGTGTGATGCCACAATGGGAATCAGTAATACACATTCCCATGACAGGATGCCAACACACAACTGCACCCACACACTCAGGTACTGACACACATATATTCAGTGACACTGTAACACACACACACACACACACACACACACACACACACACACACACACACACACACACACACACACACACACACTCACGGCTTCACCAACACAGTAACACACACTTGCACACAGTTGCTACTGGTGGTATGAGGACCCCTGCCTATGTGCAAATCATCATTACAGTACTGTGCACCTACATGACGCACCACAGAGAATACACATGTACAGGTAGTCAGTATGGCCTAAGATCGGGGACATCAGTACAGATAGTTGAATGCATCGCCTAGATGGTGGGAGGGGTCCTATCAGTTCAGTATGGTAACATACATCCTCACCCCAGGGACCAGTCAGCACTACATACACACACTGTGGCATTCAGTAATTAATACACCTATGTCATGCACATACAGATACCTCACATGTGTGAGATACATGCCCCTGCCTATGTCCTGCTTTATACATTGCAGTCTGTACAGATGTGTACACTAGTGTGCAGGAGAGTGAGCAACAATTGAGATGTATTCCCCACAGTACGTGACAAATATGGACACACACGCAACCACTCATACCAGTACTGTGAATCTCAGACCTGCCTAGCTCATGTTATGTATGTCAGACTTATAGCAGTATTGCACGCGTTACAAACTGCACTGATGCTTCCTGTGCCAACAGTGCTGATATATGCATTAGGGACGTCATATCTATTAACAGGTGTCAAGTGATTTACCTTCGCTGTCACCCTGACCAATGTCTAAGTTGTGTGTTATGTCCTTCAATTAATGAAACCATTGTTTACCGGTTACACAGGATATTGTAGGACCACTTGTGACACACCTGTGAGCTGTCCGCAGAAAACATCCATCTGCAAAGATGCCCCACCACTTAGTTATTTCAACACATCTGTCCATACCTGTGGTACATCTTTCTGTACATTCAGCATATCACCATATGCAGTTGGCAATATTGAGGCTGCATTGCAGCTGGCATGATGTACTAGGATACACGCCACCTGCATACATCAGCAACTGCACACACATGTTATCTGAATGCACAACACTACATGTACAGGTATGTAGGTCCTGCAGTTCTGACATTTGGTCATGTTTGTAGGCATTGCAATTGGTGGATATGTGTAATAACATACATGACACATGGACTGTTGTATGATATGATGGGTGACCAGTACAGAGGGGATGTTACCTCTGTCAACATTGATATCACACCTTATGTACTGTTAGCATTCAGCAGCTATGGACCTACATTCCATGTGCATGCGTGTAATGGCTGTAGCCACCTGTTTGTACAAAGGACTACAACAGCTATGCTATTTACAGGTATGTTGTGTGTGTGGCATGTACATACCCAGGGCAGGTACATGTATGTCATATCCATACATGAGGGTGTGTACTGGTGTACAGCAACAGGCATCTGCTAATGGTGGACAGTACTGAGGGCCCTTGGTATGTGTACAGCTGACCTGGTTACAGACAGTGGTATCATTGCATTGCATAACACATGATGCAATTGTGTCAGTACATGTGTACTGTCTACAGTTGATGTAGAGCTTAGTACAGTACACTGGTCAAGGGTCACATGGTGGCATACTCGTCTGTCATACAACAGGTATGGTTGCGTGGTGGTGGTCCAAGAGCATGGTGGTGTCTGCAGTTTACATCCTAGAATGCAGCATGTGACACTGTGTCCTGCACATGGCTCATCTGCGATGCCTTTCATGGGGGGGACTTGTCAGTACATGTGAGTGGCCTTTATGTATGTGGATCCACCAACTGGAGCGGTCCATACCTGTGTTATGGCCCACATGTCTGGTTCTAAGGTATATGGTGGTAGTGCTAGGTTCGGAGGTATGTGGTGGTAGTGCTATTGTGCACTACAGAGACATCAGCCAGGTGTTCCTCACTGCACAGATGTCAGTACTCCCCATTGTTGGATCTATAGTGGCCAGCTGTGAATATGGACGCTACACATCTAGCACTGGTTAGCATAAGAAAACAATGCAGTTGTCCTGTCAGTGTATGGGAGTGAACCTATGTTTAGGACATTTGCCTTGGAATGGCACTGTGTGGGAGTATGCGACTTGGGTAATATCCACACTCCCTTGTATCATGGATGCATGTGATATGTGATATGTGACAAAGGTCTGCCTACTGTCAGCCATGTCATCCCAGAATGACAGCTGCTTTGTAAAAGGCTGGTGTCAAATATACGTAGAGCAGCGTTCCTGCTAATAATGACAACTACCAACACCAGAGACCATTACAATGTGTTCTTTACATCTACCTGTAATAGCATGGCCTCTGTGGCCCTCCGTGTTTAGCATCAGAGTGCATCCCAGTCAGCCCTGTGCTACTAGGAGTATGAGCATACCCAGTATATCCTTGTGTAGATGGACATATAGTAGTGCATTCTGACCAGCCCTGTGCTACTAAGTGTGTGAGCATGCCCCCTGTGCTAAGTGTATGAGCATACCCAGTATATCCCTGTGTCGATGGACACATAGTGCATTCCGAACAGCCCTGTGCTACTACGTGTTTGAGCTTGCCCAGTGACACCTTCTGTTGGTTATGTGCCTCTGTGTATGGGCATGGCAATTGTAACCCTGTATAGTGGTAGTAGTTGCCCATTCTAGAGATGGGCATACTCCAGGTCAGGATGGATTCATACTTTAAACACACAGGTTCACAGGTATGTATATCTTAACTGCCAGCATCCCTGTTGATGACCGCATTCCCAGACGGTTCTAATGACAGCCTTGACATGTGTAGTCTGTGTGGCACGATTTGTATATATATATATATATATATATATATATATATATATATATATATATATATATATATATTTATATAGTATTGTAATAGTAATCTGTAAATAGGCAGGTGTTCCGTACCCGACACTGGCGTGTGTGTGTATGTCTGTCCCTGATTGCTGGTGGACTGTAAATTGCTTTTAGACTGACCACATTCCATACATTTCTTATACCCACTGTTAGCAAGGCCGATGATGTCACCCATCTACGAATACACCTCTGGGAGTGTTGTGTCCCAGTAATCTCTGCAGCACATTCTGTAACTGCGTAATGCTATAGTGTAATAAAGTAGTTAGGGCGATGTTCTAGTCCCACATTTGCCATGTGTGTGTGTGTGTGTGTGTGTGTGTGTGTGTGTGTGTGTGTGTGTGTGTGTGTGTGTCTCCCCATTTGCTTGAGGACTGAGTGATACCTTTATACTGCTCACACTCCATACATTTCTTATACCCACCGTTAGCAAGGCCGATGATGTCACCCATCTACAAATACACCTCTGGGAGTGCTGTGTCCCAGTAATCTCGGTAGCACGTTCTGCAACTGCATAATGCTGTAGTGTAATAAAGTAGTTAGGGTGGTGTTCTAGTCCCACACTTGCTGTGTGTGTGTGTGCGTGTGTGTGTGTCTCACCATTTGACTGAGGAATACCATTATACTGCTCACAATCCATACATTTCTTATACCCACTGTTAGCAAGGCCGATGATGTCACCCATCTACAAATACACCTCTGGGAGTGCTGTGTCCCAGTAATCTTGGCAGTGCATTCTGTAAATGCATAATGCTGTAGTGTAATAAAATAGTTAGGCCGGTGATCTAGTCCCACACTTATCTTGTGTATGTGTGTCTTCCCGTTTGCCTGAGGACTGAGTAATACCTTTATACTGCTCACACTCCATACATTTCTTATACCCACCATTAGCAAGGCTGATGATGTCACCCATTTATAAATACACCTCTGTAAGTGCTGTGTCCCAGTAATCTTGATAGTGCATTCTGTAACTGAGTAATGCTATAGTGTAATAAAGTAGTTAGGGCGATGTTCTAGTCCCACACTTGCCGTGTGTGTGTGTGTGTGTGTGTGTGTGTGTGTGTGTGTGTGTGTGTGTGTGTGTGTGTGTGTCTCCCCATTTGCTTGAGGACTGAGTGATACCTTTATACTGCTCACACTCCATACATTTCTTATACCCACCATTAGCAAGGCTGATGATGTCACCCATTTACAAATACACCTCTGTAAGTGCTGTGTCCCAGTAATCTTGATAGTGCATTCTGTAACTGAGTAATGCTGTAGTGTAGTAAAGTAGTTAGGTCTGTGTTCTAACCCCAGACATGCCAAGTGTGTGTGTGTGTGTGTGTGTGTGTGTGTGTGTGTGTGTGTGTGTGTGTGTGTGTGTGTGTGTGTGTGTGTCTGCCTGCATGAGTCAAGTACAGTGCTTTGTAGTATTAGCTGTAGTGCGTTCCCTAAACGTGTTGCTGCAGTGTAATATGGTAGATATTTGTATACAGGACATGGCAAGTGTGTGTTTGTCTGTCAGAGCCTGTGTAGAGGTGGCTGTGATTGTCTTACCAATGGACATGTTTGGGAGTGGGTTTTGTAGTTTTCCTATATAGCATCTGTCTTATGACACATTGGCCACCTCACGAGGAGTACAGCTGTCAGTCAGCCACGGCACTGTGTTGGCAAGCCATATATCTGGCAAAAGGACTGGTCAACTAAGTATGCAGCTCTACTAATACCCGGTATATGTCCTGCACCCATGTGCCATGCACATACAACCTTGCCTAGGATATCCCACTATGTTGCTAGTAACATGCACATTGAGGACAGATAGTAGGCATGGTGTGACCGCAGTGGCCTGCAGAGTACATGGCACCCTGTACAGCGGTACAATTAGCACATATATGCAGACATTATGCCTTCACTATGTTCCACACTGAATGGCTGCAACATATGTGGTGCCATCATATGTGATCCACTAAGGCCAGACAATGCTGTACACATGTGCCCTGACAACACGGAATATCTGTCCATTCTATACATGCAGGTGTAGGGCCGACCCACTCACTGTAAGCAGGTTTCACCACACCAGGCCAGTATTGGCATATCGGGGTATAACAGACTGTGTACACTACATGTGTCTGCCAAACCAGGTATACCTGTACATGTCACTGTACAGTACTGTGGGACATGCACATCCCAGGCAATGTCCATGTGAAGGACTATCAAACACAGACATGGCATGCATTGCAAAGCTATGGCCCTACACATTGGTAACCAGTATGTCAGACCAGATATTGGATTACCCATCTGTGTGGGACATTGCAGACACTACACCCCTGCACTGCACACCATTGTCAAGTGATGCAATGACAAGGATTACCCCTCACCCAGCCTTGTACAGCCATCTTGCACAGCTAAACGCACCCATGGAGCAATGCATACCTGCATGAAAGTACTGGCACCCTGTGTCTGCGTGTGGGTTGTGATGCTCCCAACCACAGTCAGTCCCAGTATAAACCTCATTGGCATACCAACAGTTGTCAAGCACTTTCACATGGCCTAGCCCATTGAACCTACAGATATCCTCTGTGGTGCATGTGGTCCTGTGCATTACTGTGGTGTGGCAAACTAAGTAGTTACATTGTGTATTTGCCACCCTGGCAGGGTTGTCAATGTGTGTCCATTAGAGTGTTGTTGTGGTGACAATGGCATGCATTCACGTGGATTGACATGTGTGCCACACCTAATGTATGTCTACTATATCTGTTGCAGATGGCACTCACTCACCTACACACATGTTCCTACAGCACTGCAACATGCCGTCTCTGTGGCACATGTAGTAACGTCATGCACATATAATAGTAATGAGTAGTCAGGGGTTTGACCCTGTACTATTCAGCGTGTGGCAGATTATGGCGAAGTCTCCAAGCCCTTCTCTGGTGTACATTGCCTGTCTGCACACACACTCTCAGGTGGATGTGAAGGTGTACACCTGCACAGCAGCAGCATGTGTATTGTAACAGATGGAAATGGTCAGGTGATGGCCTCTGCACCTATTGCAGTCCTTCCCTTGCTGATTGCATGTGGTACAGCTGTGATGGTGTTCCCATAGCCATCCGCATGATAAACACAGTACACTATCTAGGGAAAGAAGTTATTATCTGACCATGACAGTCGCTGTGAATGGTACCTGGATGTGGTGTTCTGACATGGCATCGCAGATGATATCTGGATGTACCTCAATCATTTTCAACAGTGGGAAATAGCCTAATGACAGGAGGGTGATTTGCCACACAACTACAGCATGTAAGTGTAGCTATGCTGCACTGAGACTACTGCCTGTTTAACATGTGTGTGGTAATGGCTATTTTGCATGTTAAAATACAGACATGACAGTACTCTGTTCATGAGGGAACAGCATCTGTAGGGCCATCTGTGAACAGGTCAGTGTGTGTACAACCATTTGTTTTCTGTGTTACACACTGACCACACTTCTGTGTACAGCAGAAGCATGGTGTGGGGATTGCAGACAGTACATGATGATAGGGATGTGTTACTGCCACCATGTCCCTGACTGGACATGTGTCACATGAGACAGTGGTATGACTAACACTGTGTGGGATTCCCAGTGACAAGCCAATGATGAGCAACTGTTCATAGCTGCAGTCACACGTCTACTACACATTGTGCAGTTGCCATGCGGCATATATGCACGTGTTGTGGTCCATCTGCAAATGTATACAATCTGTTGGTGATATCTATGCATACTGTCATAGGTAATCCTGTATGCTGTTGTCTATCACTAAGCCATATGTGGGTTTAAAACACAACACTATAGGCTGAATGGGTTGGTAGGTCCCGGCAGACCCTCTTGTCCCACTTCAGCTGACCATGGCACCAGGCACTAGCACATCTGGGTCCCAGCCATTAACATCAACCTCTGTTGGCTCTGCACCACCTTCTGGTGGCTCCACCACTGAGGATGGAGCATGTCCCCCTTGGGGGAATGGGACAAGACAGGTACATATCTGCTGTTGTGCGGTCCTGGACATGTTTCGTAGGTGGCTCCCTAAGGGTTTACGAAGCCAGATATGCCAATTCAAGGGCGGGTGATGCTGCCTGTCCTGGACAGCCCCCTTTGCAGCTGTGTAGGTGTAGTGGCAGTTGTCCATGGCTGGAGACCTTCATCCCACTATTCCCATGGGCTTTTGAATGCCAAATACCCATCCCCATCCAGGGTGTATCCCCCCCCACATGTGTCATATACCAACCCTGTATGCTGTCATTTCTGTGCTCCTACCTATCCTCCACAGCCATACCTACACTTCTTCCCCAACATCTGACCCTCACCTACGGACACATAAGGCCACAAAACACTACCGGTCCCTCTATGGTTACCCCATTTACCTTTATCATGATGATGATGTTGCACATCGCAGGAGTACTGTTCACACATAATGATTGGACAGGTACTGTTGTGTTAATGTACATTACATGCACAGAATGATGAATATGACGAATGTACAACTATTGTCTGTCTGAGGGAGTCTTGTGATCACATAGAGCAACACCACTACATAATACAGGCATCGCTGGTGTTTCCCCTTTCATTTGTTTGTAATGCTTTGTTGCCACATGGCATGTCCCTGATACATGTCTATAAATGCATGTACCTATATGCTGGACATAAACACTCACATGTACTTCTACATGATGGGATACATTCCTATACTGTTGAATGATTTAGCTGTATGATATCCTCTGGTTACAGCCTCTTACGCTTGATTAGCCTCTGCATTGCTTAACCAATGCAATACTTGCATACTGGTAGCCAAACACGCTTACACCAGCTCGTTCCCGCACTTGCTAATGCACTGGCATTGGTGCTTGCATCTGTCACTCACACCCCTGGGTGTAAGCGAGGACCACAATATTACCTTGTGATGCCTATTACATTGTACTACATAACTCCAGTATCAGGACTGGCCACCCATTAGGCGACGGCATCGTGTTCGGCTGTACAGAATCTGTGGCCTGTCCAGTGACACAATCATATTTGTGTGTACCTCATACAATGTGCTCCCACCTTGTGATGCCTATTACATCGGAATACAGTATCGGAAATGGCTGCCTATTAGGCGACAGCATGGCGTTCGTCTGTACGGAATCAGCGGCCTGTCCGGAGATTCATTTATATTCATGTGTTCCTCTTAGGCATACCTTGTGATGCCTATCACATCGGATTACATGACTACAGTCTTAGCTGGCCTTAGGCATAGGCCAACTAAGCGGCTGCCTAGGGCACCGCTTTAGTGGGTGCCCTTTACCAGTATTTATTTGGTGTAGGTAGACCACGATGGGGGCACTGGGTGGTGTGGTGGGGGGTGCTGTTGTGCCCTCTGCCTAGGGCACCAGTTGACCTAAGGCCACTCCTGACTACAGTATCGGGAATGGCTGCACAGTAGGCGAGCGCATGGTGTTTGAATGTACGGAATCAGCGGCCTGTCCGGTGAATCATTCATAATTGTGTGTTCCTCTTACAATCTGCTCCCACCTTGTAATGCCTATCACATTGGACTACATGAATACAGTATGGGGAATGGCTGCCCATTAGGCGATGGCATGGTGTTCATCTGTTTGGAATCAGCGGACTGTCCAATGAATTAACCATATTTGTGTGTTCCGCATACACTCTGCTCTCATCTGGCTGATACATGGGAACCGAGACCCTGGATTACAAATGAGTAGTTGGGTTGTGGTAGCCACATCCATAGGACGGTCATGCTATCGCATACCTATTATAAGTTTGCCACCTTCTCAATTGGCCAAGGTAGGACTTTAGGGTTACCACTTGTCCCACTTTGCAAGAGACAGTGCGAAAATAATCAAGACATAGCACATATCCAGATTACAGGACATTATTATATTCTACGTTTCATTAATAATTACATACAACAGTTATTTTATATATGACACTTCTACATGTTATGTGAAGTAGCATAAGCAATTCAAATGCAACTAGATTAAGCTTTTATCTGTGCAAATAAGTATAATCCCGTACTATGCACGGCTGTAGGTATGTTTACTCCTGGAATGTCTGACATTTCTACAGAATATCTCCCACTCTAGCCATTTGAAAAGGTGGCAATCCTATAGGACCTGTATGTACAGACATCAGACTTTGCAGGGCAACACACCCACAGCCAGTAGAAAGGGGTGCACTTCACTGTTTCACCTAAATAAAAGTTACTCTTGTAGCATTGTAGTTGCTTATACTGTTACCTATAACATTTAGGTGTTTTAGAGGAAGGTAATTGTTTCATGCTACTACTACAGATAATATAGGTAGTCTTTAACCTAAATCACAGGACATTTGCCTTAATTACAGTTATTATGCAGGACACAACTGCCCACAGAGGAGTGTCCCTCACAAAGGTGGACAGGTGGTAACCCTAAACCTTTTATTCTATCAATCTTCTAAGGTAGTCAGCAGAACATGCACTTTCTCTTACTATCAGACCTCTCATACGAATGGGGAAGAATAAACACTGAATCAGGGACACTGCATAATGACCTCAGGGACACATTTAGAAGGTTGGTGCTATTAACCTGACACATTGACGGACACAGAGCACATATATATCCATACACATTTTCTGAGGTGCATGCAATTTATGACTCTTACAAGTTGTCATTATTCATTACATGTATTCTGCCACCTTTCCTCCTAATATCACTGGTTCTAGGATGGTTTAGTTGAGACTGTGTTAGGATTCTGATTCATAATCACAGACGTCCCTGGTAATCGGGGACAGTTCAATGATATGGTCCCTATGTATTCCCCCAGTGGTTTATGGACTGTCCAGTAGATGTGCTCTTACAGTTTGGGAGGTATGGGCATCTGCTATACCCACATCAGAATATTACTTACACCCACGGGGTGGTCCTAATATGTGTCTGCCAGCCAACACATGCACGCCTAGACCCATAATCGCATACCCATAGTTCCCCCACCTGCCACTACTCTACAGCACTCATCCTTACTGTGGGTACAGGTGGACACAGGTGGGGTATGAACACACCCCTACACACTGCCCACTCTCTCCATGTCAGGACACATGTCGTACATTGTGCCAACCCATGTATTATCATGCTTGCACAACCTACTGTTCCATGTACAGCTACATCCTGGCCGTAATGGTGTTCCCTCATTGGTTGAAGGTGCCAAATGTTTGGTGTCCCACAAGGGACGTCACTGTCCATGTTTAAAGTGTAGACCTTGTAGATCTCTCCCACTGGTAGTTTCCTGCCGGTGGTCTGGGAACCAGTGTTGTATTTACTACATCAGTATATCAATACATTCCCCGCTCATATGCACTTATACATGCGTACTGATGTTTATTTGCTTCACCAGCATACTAGTGCCTTATTCATTATAACACTGACATACTCCAGTCATCTTGTAATGGCTATGTAGCATGTTATACAGCGGACAGATATCGCTATATGTTCATGTAGGGATTACCGATGGTAATTGGAATGTGATAGTGTGATTCAACCCATCCCTCTTTGGCACAGCCTATCATTCCATGTACTGTCAATGTTTGTATGGGCACATTCCTATTATTTATGTCAACAAATGGAATGCATGTGTTACAGAATTTGTACATCAACATATATTGTTGTCTGCATGTGAGTATGCATATATACCTATTACGACCTAGCTGACCTCCACGGGGTGGTCCATTAGAATTGGCCCATCCAACCTTGGCACTCCTGGATCCGTAATTGCATACCCATAGTTCCTCCACCCCACCCATGTTAAATTTACAGGTGTAACATTCATTATCAACTTGTTATCGCAGCCATGACACACCTTTACACATTTCCCTCTCCAGAGGTTTTGGGGCCCTATACACATTCTGTCCTGCCTCGTGTATTCACAGGGTCTCCCGCCATGTATATATGCACATACATGCCTTTCATGGTGCTATGAAATATGGCCATTTGCGCTTTCCAATTTTTGGTGGTCCCTGCATAGAACTACATTCCACCTGTGTGTAAAGTAGACCTAACATTACAACGATGTTACTCCCACTGGTAAAACCCTGCCTGTGGTGTGAGTAGTGGTGCTGCAGCTCTTTATGACATATGCTGAAAGCACTTTACAATACCAACATCACTCTTGATTCTCTTCACATCCCTTGTGTACGCTTTACTGTTACAACGTCCATTCTTTATATCTATATATATATATATATATATATATATATATATATATATATATATATATATATATATATATATATATTTCTCATGTATGTGGATATATATCTATACACACATATATGTGTGTGTGTGTGTGTGTGTGTGTGTGTGTGTGTGTGTGTGTGTGTGTGTGTGTGTGTGTGTGTGTGTGTGTGTGTGTGTGTGTGTGTGTGTGTGTGTGTGTGTGTGTGTGTGTGTGTATATATATATATATAGATGTATATATATATATATATATATATATATATATATATATATATATATATATATATATATATATATATATATATATATATATATATATATTACATCTGTACATACAAACATACATTTCCTATGCTGGGAGCTGTTTACACCTGCGCAGGCGCACTCACCTATGCTTACTGTGCATTACATATGTTTACTGTCGCTTATTTATGCTTATTTGTGCCTTATACATTATAACAATACCACTGTAATTGAAAGAAACTGGTTAATAGTCCCATGAGATACACATGTTCACCTTTACATGTTTAAATGTTGGCTTTGCAGCAGAGCAACATTAATTCCACAAGGAAAATGATATGTGCTATTGTCGACCTTGAACCGTGAATGCCTTTTTGTTAGGTGGATGGTCTAACCACTACACTATTGGTGTTCTGCCTCATTTATATATATACCCATGGTGCATAGTTACCCAAACACATGCCTCATCACTTCACTTACACAGTAGGCATTCATTTACCTGTTGGGAAAAATGCACTACTACACGTGTCATTCCCTATTCTTTACTGCTTTGGACTCGTGCCTCATGCTGACTCTGGCACATACGCGTGTTCGATTGTCAGGGTGTTCATATGGTCTTCCGTGTTTAGGCTTGTCCGACTGGGGACCAGGACTGCCCTGTACCTAGTTGAAAGTCAGACTTAGCAAGGGGAGCTCGTTCATTCCACTTTTAGCATTCTACCTGTGGTTGGGGATGCAGAGTTGTGCTCACCGATGGCCATCCTGCTATATAACAGCACTAACTATTATGGGGATTTCCTATATATATATATATATATATGTGTGTGTGTGTGTGTATATATCGATCTGGACATACACATGCATATACACCTACATGCTCATTTACATTTCTCATACCGTTGAATCACCGCCACCTACCATCACGCATACATGCCTGCATACCTGCTTATGTCTCGGGTTGCCACTTTTTCATATGGCCAAAGCGGCGCATTTTCGGGACACACATCAGACTTTACAGGCTGACACATACCCTCAGTCAGTACAAAGGTTAGAACTTTACTTATTTCCCTAAATGAACGCTAATTCTTGTAGTGGTTTGTTTGCTTCACTTGTTTCTTGTAACTTTGAGTATTTTACATAAATAGCTGTTTTATGCAACTGTTACATGATTTTATGGGACATATTTCCTACTATCACAGAACATTTGCCATTGCATTATATTTGATCTGGACACAACTAACAAAAAAGGGACGGTACCTCATAAGGTGGGGCAGGTGGTAACCCTACTTACATCTGCTTTACAGCGCCTTAAGCACCCTATATCTGACTGCCACTATGCAAATGTGTAAGGTATATATTCCCGATAATGCACGTGGAGACACATGCATCATGGCCAGGTGTTTAATCTCAGGTCATAGGTTCTGCAGGACTGGCTGGAGGCTGAGCAGTCTTGTGGACAGCTACTGCTCATACAACTTGTATCCAGATGTATAGAGGAATGGACATTGTGTCCTGATTCCAAGTCTAATGTTTAGAACAGATACATATCCCATGAGGGATACTCAAAAATTGTGGGGAACGATGACCATCTTTGCTTTATGGCTGTAAGGTAGACTTATACATGCAAGGGATACATAGTTTGCAATCCTAAGAATGCCTAGGGTGAGACTGCCTACTAGATATGGGTAGGGGTCACTATGTGCAGATATGGCCGCGCCTATCTAGCAGCCCGAGTATGGCTGGTTTTGGTGGACGTTCAGGAAGTGGGGGGGGGTAGTGTGCTGTGAAGGGGATGGTGGGTAGTCAATTATGTATCCAGGTGTGTTGGGGTTGGATGGCTCAGTTCAGTCCAGACCATTATGTGGGTATGTGCCAGTAACGTTTCTCTACATGTGTATTGCACATTTTAATGTTCACATGTTTGTGGGAATGTATTGCGGATGTGTATATTTGTTCTTTGGTTATCTTCCTGATTCACACACCACTCCCTCGTAGACCTCCATTTCACCTATTGTGCATCCACCCCAGTTTCCCATTGGCTATATAATACATTACCCATCTTCCCCACACCCATATTCCACAATCAACATTCATCCCTTCTCTAGTTGATGGCCCATGGCACAGTCAACAGAACACATTGTGTACACTACATATCTCTGGGACCAATATGGTTGTGAGGTCTACACAAACATTTCAGATCAACCACATGCTGTACGTCATGCACATAGGTACTCACAAATACTTATCTTTCATGACATGGTAGGTAGACCCGGGTAATACCCGTTCATCCTGGCAAGGACGTCTTGGACCGCAAATGGGCAGATATTGGGTGAATGCTCTGACCATTGGTAGTGTTGCCACCTTTTAATATGACCTGGATGGGACATTTTCATGCCACACTTCTGAGTTTACAGACCAACACATACCCACAGTCATTACAAAGGATAGTACTTTAGTTTCATGCCTACATATAAGCTTTTATTGTTGTAGCTGTGTAGTTGCTTATTCTGTTTCATTTACTTGCTTATTCTGTTTCTTGTAACATATAGGTATTTTATATACGGACATACTTACTGTATGGGACTATTTCATAACATATGGGACATAATTATGTCCTCCTATTGCAGGACATTTCACATTTATTATGAATTTGGTATGGACACACCTGCCTAGAGGGGGACTGTCCCTCACAATATGGGACAGGTGGTAACCCATACCACTGGGCTAGGCTTGGCAATTGGCTGTGTGCTAACATGATTTGTTTCACTTCCACTTGGTATAACTAAAGACACTACAATGGAATACGGGCACGGGGTTTTAAATATCTTTGTTCAAGAGACGGGGACTCAATATTCAGCTACGTGCCTTTGTGTTTACTTCTTATTGTGGTGTTCACAAGTTGTCTTGTATGCTTTGCATACATTTCAGTATCCATGGACACTGACAGGAGTGATTACTATTGGAGACAGGCTGTACTAGTCAGCATTTTAGGTTGCGCGTATGCAGCTGACATGATCACGCCTTGGTGCAGCGCTTGGACATGCCCGCTGCACTCATACACATTTCCTATGCACGTGGCCGTTATGGCAGCGCGCCTTCATTAATATGCATGTGGTGCTGCTGCGCCATCTCTACACTGCACGGTCAGCGCAAGGCTAATGCTGTCCTTGCGCTAAGCTTCATGAATCCCGGGGTAAGTCATAAAGTACCAGGATTTGCAGGCAGAAATGAGGGCAATGTGGATGAAATATACCAGACAATTCCAACAGTAGTAGGAACAATGGTTCTTATAAAAAATAATTTACACTCTTATTTAGATATGTTGTGGCGACCCCTAACCAGGAAAAGCCGAAAGCTACAACTACAACAACTGATACATGTAACTCCGTATGAATTGCATGAGTCAGTTTTGGACACACTGCAACTGCAGCAAAGAGAACTTTTGTTTAGCATCGAATATTGAAGCAATGCTAATTTCATGAAATTTAATAATACTTTGACTTAGGAATGGAGTCCATTTCCGTAATGGTATTAGAAACCTAGAAGTCTTGGACAAATTAAAAAAGAAAGATTTTGTCCAAAGAAGAGCTCTTGCAGCAGGAAGTAAATCCATCCCCTAATGCTTAATATGCCAAGACAAACTTCTCATTCTACTCCCTTTTCAGCTGACACTACCAGTGTTTCATCCATTTATCAAACACAGGCCATCTAGGCCATAACAGAATAATTTTCATATTAGTACACAATAAAGGATGATGCTTTGTATTTGTTGGTAATTAGATACTGACAGTAATCTTTTTGTTAGCTGGGAAAGTAGGCAAGGAATAAGCATTTCTGTTATTGGTAGACCATTGGTGTTTGGTGTCACACATAATTCACGTCGTAGTTGAAGAAATGATGTACAGTCCTACAGCATGAAGGTCATTTGCAACTCATAGGGCTAAGCCCTAGCAATACGCATTCTTTATATGAAGAATGCAGACAGGGCCTGCCATTCAGCAATTTTCTGTGTTGCATGAAAAGAAAATCCTTGCTTTTTTTAAAGCTTATGTTGCATACTTGGGGCATATCAAATGTCCTGCTGACCAGAAGAAAACATCCACTAGGTTTCATTGAGAATCATGTCAGCTCCACTTGAATCCTACATGATTATAGCATGTTAGTGTGATGAGCATCAGGTCTCATTGAATATATATGCTGCTCATCATGCTCATACAAATTCAAGCACTGTTTCATGATCACCAGGTTTGTTGCTGGCCAAGAAATGGTGCTGAGAGCATGAGCTCACAATCTAAACAAAAGTACTCACCAGTAAGCAAACATAATATGCATGTACCGACAGATTATATGAAGTAAAGGCAAGTGACTTTTAAGAAAATAGATGCAGAGGACATGGAATTGGTCTTATTTACACAGAATACAGTGTGAGCAGTGCAGGCATAATTACAAGGGGAGGGCAAATGGAAAAAATACTAATTTAATGTATTCAAAGGTGATGATGCCACAAATAAGCATTTTCAATAGAAAGACATCCACACTGAAGGTAATAATAAATAATCCTGTTTCTAAGCATTTATCCATGTACATAACTTAAAAACAGACATGTTAACAATGCAGACACAATGTAACACTGTAAAAAAGAAGTACATGTGATATTAATGTTAAGTTAGCATTGACAGTTGATACATTAGGGACCATTTATATACAGTTCAGTCACTGAATATGATATGTACATACAGGGAATGTATGTGTGATAACTGACTGTAGTGCTATATCTTCAGCTGCACCTTGTATAAACAAGGCATGAGCCATACAGCAGCTGTTATGGACAACCAAAAGGGACATGCTTTTAACATTTGTCATTGGACAACTATAGATAGGAGGGTATATTACATTGACACATGTCTTAAACAAATGTGTTTTATGTACATGTGCATCACAAACAGTAATAAAATAGCAATCAAGATACAAAAATGAGAAATGAAAATAGAGATCTGAAGACACTGCAATAATTCAAGGTCTCCATTTGTAAATGGAGCATATCTAATGCAAGATTATACTGGGCATGCCCACAAGGCATAAACAATGAGCACTGCATAACAGCATGCAAAAACACAGACACATATATTATTTGGATTACTAATAAATAATAATTAAGAACAATAACTTCATGCAGTATTGTCTGTGTACATTCATAGATTGTTTCCCCTTGGCTGAAATTGAACAGCATGAAAACTATGCAACCCAACTGACTACAAATGTGTATGAATCACATTTACCACAGCAGATGTCTTAAAGAGTTGTTAGACTTCACCTATGTGACGAATTACATTATATGACTGTGTTGTAATTCACATGAGATAAAAGGCTAGAAAGGCTTCTCTCACTACAATTATATATATTATAACACATGTGAATGTCATTCATGCATAAAAGCATTACATGTAATGCTTACAGTCAGCCAATGTGGGTTTTGGATACCTGAATATATAACAACAGAAGCCACATGATATTGGGAAGACTGAATACACCAGTATGCCACTGGTGCTACAAGTGTGAGATATTTTGGTCTTTGAAGCTGTGACATCATTTTATTGCTGCAAGGGAGATGTGTACCTGTCATACTGTTGACACAGCAGATAGCTGATGAGCTGGTAAACTTTTACAGGTATCTCTTGAATATTCAAATAAGGGACTAACTGCTAAGCTTTGGGATTGGCTCTTTAGTTTTTCATATCCCAGATTTTCCTCCAAACAGTTCCCCTGGACCCTTCCACCATTGTCTGTATCTGCCTTTAAATAACCGACCTGTTGAATGCAACACGAATACTCATCTATCTACCTCCTTAACTAAATAAACTACTTGAAACTTCAAAAAGGCATCTTGCTACCAGAGAGAGACAAAGTCTCCTAGATCTGCTAGTAAAAATGATTTTATCTGAGTAATCCTTTCTACTCTGTTTCTTGTTAGTCTTGTCATCCTCTGGGTCACAGCCCCGACTTGAGCTTTCTGAATTACCTCTGTTTATATACTTATATGTTGGGAGTTAGACACTGGTAAGATTAATTAGTACCATCTGGAATCAAACCCAGGAGAAAAAAAGGATAAATGTTAAAGTTTGCTGATTAACTGACATTTGCACAGGAGAAATCATCTGTTAAGATGTTTATTAGAGATATAGTAATTTAAGACTGAATGCGGCAATAATGAAGAGATAGCTGTATGTCTGTGACTTTATTTAGTCATAGGACAGCAGTTCTATGTAAAAGGCAGTGTTTATTTTTGTAAAGATATCTCAGATGTATGCATTTGGATGACCTGAGTTATATGGTGGGTTATGTTACATACATACTTTTTCACACTTTTGTCATAAACTTATATTTATGATTTCAAGCATGCATAAACTGTAGTACTGCTGGTGATTACCTGCTGGGTGAGGAAAGTAAACCTATATTTTCTTGTCTGTGAGTGATAATGCTGCTTTCTATTTTACCTGTTTCATTTTGTTTTTTGTTTTAAGAAGTCTGCTTGGCCTGGTGTTTTTGTTCTGTGTGAGAGATAGACAAATTAGATAGGCTGCACATTTCACATGCTTTTTTATTGGTTAAACTGTTTGAGTGACACTTAAATACACTGTGAATTTCTGGGCCTTTGTCTTATTTCTGAAAAGATTTTAATTCTGCATAAGCTAAAATACTGCTGGTGATTCCCTGCTGTGTGAGGAATATAAACCTACATTTTCTTGTCTGTGAGTGATAAAGCTGATTTCTGTTTTACTTGCTCTATTTTGTTTTCTGTTGTAAGAAATCTGCTTGGCTTCGTGTTTTTGTTCTATGTGAGAGATAGACACTTAAATTAGCTAGGCTGCACATTTCACATGTTTTTTTCAATAGTTAATTTGTTTGAGTGATACTTAAATACACAGTGAATTTCTGGGCCCTCGTCTTTTTCTGAAAAAAATTCAAACCTGCATAAATTATAAGCATTGCTGGTGATTCCCTGCTAGTTTTTCCCACCCACCCCAACCTTCGGTCATCCACTTTTTAAATATGTTGACTTTAAGCTGCCCACCTCTACTGTAAATAAACTCCTCCCTTTCTACACTGCTGTTGGTATCTTGAATTATTTGCCTTTCCTTGTGCTTATATTGAAAAAGTGCATTTTGCCTCTCATTGTGTGTTCTCCTGATTTACTTGCTCTGAATTCAGTATCTAGATAGCTGTTGGATAAAGTAGTTTATTTTTATACTCTAGCAAGCATGTGTTTTTACTTCAAGAGGTCAGTGGATTTTCCATCGAGTGCACTGGGAGGTAGCCTAGTCTGTTTAGGTTGGGGAAACGCTTGAGATTTCTGCATGTAGTTTTATTGACTGGAGGGCTTGTTAATCAGCTTATCTTGTTTTTAGTGCCTTTATGAACTCTGTACAATTGAGTGGCTCTTGGCTTATTTATACAAAGCAAATACTATTGAATAATCACACTTTTCTAAGCTGTTTAAAGTACACTGTTGCATCCATATCTTTAAGTTTGTTTGTGGTTGCATTTCACTCTGTCTACTCCTTTACTGTGCTTTTACATTAGGAGGACTGAGATTATTCATCTAGTAGCATTAGGTGTTCACCCGGTCTATCTGAGTTGGGAAGCACACAGAAGGACTCTAAGTATCATTTTGCACTTCTCCTATATACTGTGACTGTACTTTAGCAGCTTCAAAAAAATGGTATCGTGTGCTGCTGCTTTAAGTAGTTAATTGCACTGTATTACATAGCATCTGCTTGTTGTAGGTAGTTTGTGTGGTCTTGTTACACTTGGGCTCCAAACCAGCAATTCTACATTAAGAAGTTCTTTTTCTGCACCCTTGTGGCAAAATTGTGCTGATCTAATCTGTCTGAGTTGAGCATTACTGGCAAATGGCTTATTGTGTGCTTTTCTGATTGGTAGTTAGTTAAAACTTGTCTCTCTTTGCTTGTATTTAAGCATTGTGTTTGTGTAGTGCTGTTATTTGTGCAGCAGTGGCTAGCAGTATCCTTGTATAGAAATAAAAGCCTAGAAGTTCAGCTTTTGTCAGTGAAACCCTTCCAAGCTTTTCTGCTTGCCTTACTGTGCAACCTTAGCCTACACAAAGTGTAGCTCCTTTTGTAGTCTCGGTGCTACCAGCACAGTTCTGTCAAATTAAACCATTCCCTTCCCTAATAAAGCATAGAGTAAGAGCTTGCTGTCATGGATAGGCAGTTTCCCATCATTTGTCTAGCCAGCATGATAGACATTGACATCCTGAAGCAGTGTTTCAATTGCCTCATGTATACTGACAACTACTTACTCCTGAAACAAACATATACCCGACATCTGCAGCAATTGGAGAGACCCCAAAAGTTCCTCACCAAAAGGATAAAGGGACTCCAAAATCTGTCATATGCTGCCAGATTGAAGAAACTCCAGCTCTATTCAGTCGCATACCGTCTGCTTAGAGGTGACATGTGCCTGACATACAAGGCCATGTCCAACCCGGAATTAATGGACATGCTCCACCTCAAAAAATCCAAATCCACCAAAACCACTAGAGCAAGCGACTTAAACCTTAGCACGGATATAAATAGGACGTGCTGGAGGGATAGATTTATCACTCAGAGACTCCCTATGCTGTGGAATAAATTCCCGGTCCATGTGAGGCAGAGCACCTCGCTGACTCTGTTCAAGAGAAATCTAGACCTGTGGATGGGAGATCGTAGGTTTACCCCGGGAATCATCTCTGTGTCACTGCTGGACAGAGGCACAACAAACTAATGGGCACAGTATTTTTTCATATAAGGGGTGGCGTAAGCCACAAAAATTTGGGCTAGGCTTATAAATGCCTTAGGGCAGATAGCCTAGTATAAACCTATGAACCTATGAACCTATACTTTATGTGAGAGATGTGGTTACATTATTAAACATAACAAAATCCTCTCTATATGAGCTAAAAATACTGCTGATTAATGCTACGAGTCTAAACAATAAACTGCACACCCTGGAAGCACTTCTCTCTTTGGAAGATGCTGACATCTGTGCAGTCACTGAGACATGATTCAAAGGCAAGGAAAGCACCTCAGCTGTGCAGGACTACAATGTCTTCCATACATACAGACCACAGACTGAGAGTGAAAGAACAAAAGTAGGATGTGTATCTATCTTCATTAAGGATAAGTACACCTTGAGACTAGTCAAGCATTATGACTCTCTTGAGATACTCTATGTCCAGCTAACTATAGGCAAAGCCCCTACCACATCAAAGTTAGCTATAAGTCCTCCACTGTGAAACAGGAAAAGCATAACACATACATGAACTTAGTTAAGTCACTTGCCATAAAACCCAGCACACTACTCACGGTTGAATTTAATTATCCTTCTATTGACTGGGAAACATACATGACCACAAACATGTTGGCTCAGAGGTTGTTGGACTTTGGCAATGCAAATGCTCTGGAACAGGTAGTCAGCACACGCACAAGAGGCTCAAATGTCCCAGACATAGTGCTCACCAACATTGGAGAGCACTGAACCCCTCCTGTGTAATGTCCTCCATGGTAAGACTGGGCCATAAATCAGTCTTGTTCAATGTAATTATAAGGCCAAATGTCCCATCAAGCTCAAAAATGCTTAAGAATTTTTCTAAGACAAATTACCTTCTACTAAGTGATGATATAAAAAGTTTCAAAACTCCCTTGAATGCAGATAACATGGAATCCTATGTAGAGGTGTAGATCAATACCTGTTATAACCACTTAAGCAGTTGTATAGAATTGGCTGTACCTGACCAGATTAAAACCAGGTCTGCCTGAAAAAACAAGCCACTCTGGCTGACCCCCTAGTATAAACAGGATATATAACAAGAAAAAGAAACTAATGTCCAAGAACAACAGGAAAGTGGCTCAGCACAAGAAGAAATCCCTCTGTAGCTTAAACACACAAATTAGAGATCTTGTTTAGTCCTCCAAAGCTAATTACAAAGCAAAAATAGCCTCCCTAGTTAAGGATAATCCCAAGGCATTCTTTAACTACATCTGAAATCTAAAAGGGAATACCCAGCTATGTACTGAACTGGTTGTGGATTCCATCACCCATACTCAACTGGAGGTAATAACCAACCTGCTAGCTGACAGATTTGGAGAAAACTTCACCCCCCTGTCCCCTCCAGCCATCCCCCAAAGAATACATGCCATCATTCCTTAGCCTATTATTTCAAGAGAGCAGGTCATCTTGGTGGTCTCCAAAACTAAAAACATGGCATCTATTGGACCAGACAACACCCCAGGTTGCCTTTTAAACAACTTAAAACTTGACCTAGCAGACCCACTGGATCCCTGTTTAATGACAGCCTGAGAAATTACTTTGTTCCAGTTGAATAGAGAACAGTAACAGTAATCCCTATGCACAAAGGGGGGGCCATCAAATGACACTGGGAATTATAGGCCCATAAGCTTGACTATCCTCATTTGCAAGACCATGGAAATAATCATCATGGACCTTATTAACAAGGACATAGGTAAACTTCAAACTCTGGACCCAACCCGGTTTGGATTCACTAAAGGCAGATCATGCCTGTTAAACACAGTTGACTTCTTTGAGAAAGTCACCAAGGCCCTGCATGAGGGAAAGCCAGTGCATACCACTTATCTTGACCTAGCCAATGCATTTGACACAATCCCTTACTCAGGTATTATAGAGAAATTAACCCTTACATTACCAGATGTGTAGCCAACTGGCTTACTTACAGGACACATACTGTCAAAGTGCGTGACTTCACCTCTAGCAAAAGATCAGTCATGAGTGGCGTATCACAGGGTTTTGTGCTGGGCCCCTTACTGTTCAGAATTTATTTCTCAGAAGTCCAGGCAAACTTGGCTGACCAAGTTCACTGATGATTGCAAATTGGGAGCAATCAATGAATCCTCCAATCATGTTAATATACTGCAGACAGGGTTAAAACAGACAAATTATTGGTCCTAAAGCCACTGATTAAAGATAAATGCAAAAATATGCAAAAAATGCATTAATATTCCTATTAGGAAAGTTAACATGCCTGCTAATTATATTATAGACAGCACCCCCCTAAGTGTAGACCCAGTGGTACATGATCTGTGTACTCGGGTTGATAGCAATCTGACCTTTGACCACCATGTATCTACAGTAGTAAGGAAATCCTTCTGTGTGGCACATAAAAGGCATCACATCTAGATCTAAGGATGTTATAATTTCATTATACTCGGCCCTCATCAGACCAATATTTGAGTACAGTGTGCCCTTTCCATAGGTGTATCTCACCATACACCTGCAATAATTGGAGAGACCACAGGTGTTTCTCACCAAGAAAATATAGGGTACACAAAGCAAGTCTTATGTGAAAAGACTGAAAGCCCTGTCACTGTATTCTGTCTCCTACAGGTTGCTAATGGGTGACCTGTCCCTGTCTTACAGGATAGTCTCTGACCTGTTCCTGATGGAAATGCTACACATTCATAAATCAGACTTCAGGGGAGGGTCACTCTCTCCAGAAATACTGACCTAGCCTCTGACATGAACAGGTCATGCTGGGGAGATGGCTATATCTCACAGTGACTGCCTCTCCTCTGGAACAAGCTTCCAATTCATGTGAAACAGAGTCCATCCCTGACCCTCTTCAAATGCAACATAGATCAATGGATAGTCCACTATAAATTTACTCCTGGGGTGGTGCCCATGTCCCTGCTGGACACAGGAAGTCAGTATTAACTACCCTATATCCTTACCTCTGTGAACTTTATTCAGCTAACCACAGACCAGTTGGGGCAATTCAGGATAAATATGTATATGCCTGTAAGGGCTCTATGGCTGTTAGCCTAGTAACCTCCTATGAACCTATGTGAGATCTCAATATGTAGAACCAAAGTGTTGCTCACAGTATACCTATACATGTGCTTCTACATTAAATAGTGTCATTATCATGTTTAACATAATTTACACACATTGTATTCAGCTTCCAATAGTAAGCAGGAATGATGCATTTCTGCATAAAACACAGTTACAATACTGATGTGCATTTACTGTGACATTCCTAAGCAAAGTATGGTAACAAATGGCATTCTGACCCCTGTATAAAAATATCTGTCAACTTTGAACCCTGCTTCTGTCTTTACTCTTTATGATCACTGTAGTTACACCTTGTGCTACAGGGAAAGATTTGCAAGAGGTTGAAGTTATTCACTGAGTACTATCTAGAGTGCTGGCATCCACTTGTCAGTGCCAGGTTTGTTTCTGCTACAGAAGACAGCTTAAATAAAAAAATTCACTTTTTTCCTTAGGCAGTGAACTGTGTTTGTGTACTACCAAGTGGAACACAAATTCAAAAGGCATTAGAAAAGCAATATGACAGAGAGAAAAAAGATTGCAGTAAAATGAATTCAATCAATAGGTATTCTTAGCAATAACCAGAGCAAGAACTGCATTCAATTGACACATGCATCCTTCTCACATCTCCTTGCAACATCAGAAATGTAATTTGTGACACACATTATCAGACTTATGATTAATGACAAATAATGTTAAAGTGGACAGACACCAACTTACATGCTGTTAGCAATACTAAGAATAGTTGAGTTTTACACAACAACATAGTGATCTAAAAAATATATGTAAATATGTATTCAGACCCTCCTATAAAATTATTAATTAACTGGATTCAAACCCTGCATCACCTGTTTTATTTCTCTCAAGTCACTTCAGTTATACCTTGTGCCATAGGAGTAGCTAGCTGAGAAGCAAAATCTATTCACTAAGTACTTTTCAGAGTGCTGATGCCTGTGCACCAGCTCTAGGCTTGCTTGTGTTACAGAAGGCAGCCCAAATTAAAAATGTCCCTTTTTTCCTTAACACATGAATGATATTTGCACATTGTCAAGTGGAGAGCATATGCAAAAAGACATTAAAAAAAGAAAAATAAAATACAGAGAAATAAAGCTGAAAGGAAAACAATACAAGTGTAGGGTGTTCCTGACAATGACCTGAGCAGGAATTGCATTACAGTGACATGTTCATCCTTCTCACATCTCCTTGAGATATCAGAACTTTAATTTGTGGCACACATTATCAGCACTGCAAGTACTGCCAAATAATGGTAAAGGGGACAGACAACAGCTCAAATGTTTTTAGCAATACAGGGAATACTTGATTTTCAAGCAGCAACACAATGATATCACAAAATGTATGCAAATATGTATTCAGACCCCCTCTTTAAAATGATCACTTTTCTCAATTCAAACCCTGCATCAGCTGTTTTCTTTCTCTAAGATCACTACATGTACACCTTGTACCACAGAGAAAGTTATCTGACAGGTGCATTTTCTTCACTGAGTACTATCCAGAGTGCTGATGGCCATGCATCACTACAAGGCTTGTGTGCACTATAGAAGGCAGTCTAAATTAATTTTTTGACTTTTTCTTTAGACAGTAAGCCATAGCTCACTACTGAGAATTGCTGCCTGTCCATAGTGCACAATGCCAAATGGCACACCAATGATGAAGAAAAAGAGTCACCTAAAATAAAGGAAACATTATGAAACACATAGTTAAAATATATAGCTCTGATATTTCCTCAATGTGTTTGAGTTTCAACATGAACATATGCTCATTAAACATCATTGCATTCATGCAAACACAGCCATCTCTGGCCTAGAACCCCAGAAGAGCAGGACATTTACAAGACACAGTTCAGATACTTATCACTAAGTGACATATACATTATACTGTGAAGAGAAAGAGAGCTTATCTATACTCAATATGTAACACAGTACTAACTTACATTACAGGTGCAACAGAAAAAAATCCTGACCATTGTTGTGTGTAATTTGAAATTAGATGTGTTAGCTGTCATGCAGACAACAGGAATAATCTTTCCTCACACAATATAAAATAAAACAATTGAACACTGCACCTCTTTGCTTTTCTTTATTTTTGAATATCATTCCTAGATATGTGCTGGTCTAATGAGACTGCTGTGCATTTTGCCTTGAAGTTGATATATGTTTCAATGAGTAATCTACTTCCTTAGAATTGTTGACAAAATTATATTGAGAGGCAGAAACTGTTGTCATTAACTATTCATATCAGTGTTAGGAATGTTCCTTTCCTAAGTCATTCAGAGGTAGTCGCAAAATAAGTTCCTTCTCCCTGACGCACCCCAATTGATGATGTAGTTAGGGTAATTATTCACACTTGAAAGCACTCAACAGGTAACACTTCTAAGTGCTCGTCCTTTCAGAGGTCGGGCATGTACATGCAGTTGTGTAGGTACTTATATCATGTTTACATTCCCTGTACTTAGTGCAGGTTTTGGAATTCATGAATGTGAATGAGTTCACACCTATGTTGCATATTTACAGTGCTTACAAGGTTGAATAAGCACTATATCACGGTAACTGTGTAGGCATGGAAATGTGCATAATAGTGGGAGACAATGTTTATCCAGAGATCTACATGCTGCTAATTGCTTACAAACCATGTTTCTAGTGTCACAACTAACTTGATGCAAAGGTATATTGCTGCGATTTACAAAATGTTGGATTTCAACCTTACTGATGGATTGCATTTTACAATATACCCACAGCTTAGTGTACACATTGTTTGTCCCTTTGTGGTGCTGTAGGCATGTACATCAGTTATTTGGTGCATTGCACATTTTTCTGAAGAATGTAACATGACATTATGGAATATTTCTATGCCTCTCTGGCAAGTTATAGCAGAAGAGTATTGTTTCATATTCTAGTAAGGTCAGAGTTTGATGTTTTTAGTCCACAAATGTGTTAAGAATGTGATATATAACCGACTGCCCTCCACACAAGTAGACATTCAAGAACACATTTTGCCATTTGTACTTAAAAGTGTACATTGATTGGATTAATGCTGCAAGGTACTATTTAATTACACAGCTATTGTCCTCTTTACATGACCTGTACACTTGCATTTCATTTCCTTTACTTTTTGGCTTTAGACGGTTATATTTACTTACATGTACTAATATGGAGCTTTCATTTTTTTAGTTATATAGTATGTTGATGTTGGTTATGACATGGAGGACAATGCCAGTGTGTATACTGCAGAACTTTCATGAGGGCAATACAATTCAATAATTTGCACTCATGTCTTTGGTGTTGGGCTTGCCCTCATATATTCTCCCCATCACCACCCAATGCCAATGATGATGACTGTGCACTGGCCTTTGTACATTTTTAATATAGCTACCATTTCATATATGTGTGTTAAAGTAAAATGGCTGATGTACATTATTGTGCAAAGTACATAGGTGAATATTGCAGACATCAGTCATACAGTATTACTGACATTACTGTACACAGGACAAATGTCTCACTTTAGGGACATATAACTACTTGAATATGGAACTAAGCAGTTTGCTATTATTATTATTATTATTGTTTATTTATAGTTCTTCAAACACATTCCATGCTTACTTTGGGCCTCAGATGAGGGTGGAAGAGGTTGCATATTTACTATACTGTTTTATTGTCTAGGCAGTTTTGATGTACAATTTTCTGTGTCATGCATTACATACTATGTCAAACAGGGTATAAAAACCCTACTTCTTCTTCTTCTTCTTGGCAGAGGTCTGGCAAAAGCAGCAGCATCAACTTTAATTAAAGACTGTTGCACATCATTTTTCTAATAGCAGCAGCAACTGTTAACATGCCCTGCCCCCACAAGTGCAATCATGTCTGCAATCCAAAGAGGTTTGTATTTCAGGCAAATGGCTACAATGAGTATTCATTATTGCTTTATAGTTTCAGGAATAGCTCCGTCATGTCAGATTGGTTTAGTAGCATGTAGTTATACTACTTGTGCTTTCATTAGCATATTCTGCCATTTGCCTTTGTTTGGTGGCTCTACCCCAAGGGTAGAGCCATTTAATGAATATGAAATAATGCACTGTTATGTGGGTGTTGCATACATGATAGCTGCACTTAGTGTAGGTGTTAATGAATCTGGCCCATTACTTTAACTGTCGATTAAGTGAAATAAAATGCACTGCTAATTAAGAAATTACAGCACTGTCATGTTATCCATAAGTTTATAAGTATTACAATGCTTGTACTACCATATCCCCTAGCAAAAGTACAAGTGATATTTCTGTTATGAAAGCATTCAGAAAATGTATGATTTATTGTCAGTTTGAATTCTCTTCACATTTTTTCTGCAAAGTTAGTATTTGTAAAGACTTGTCTTCTGTACATCCTGTAATAATTATGATACACTTATTTGTCAGGAAAAAATAAACTATTATTGTAGATATGACACATTAAATGTTTTTCACAGTCATGGAATTTTAATAAATAAAATCTATATGATATTATGTGCTGTAGAACATGATAAACCATTACAATGAATTTCAGGTAGAAGTGGTTTGAACTTCTCAATGTTAGGCTGTTGACTTTTACCATATAAGAATCAGAAAAGTAACACATAGTGTGAATTTTAAGTCACAGTGTGCTCATACATACAAAGATTCTTCAATCACCACCACTAATGGCAAACAGCCTACCTGGTTGCTCAGTACGAGTGACACAATCTAGTTTACGTGCTATGGCTATGGCTCACCAATGTGGAAATGAAAAAAAATTGTATCACCAAGACTTGGAAAGTCTCATCTGTTCAGATGAAAATGCAGTGCTTACATTTGTGGATAATTTCATTACAGATTTAAATGTTGGCCTAAAGATGCATTCAATGGCGTGAGTGTGTTACAAATTTTATTGAGTGACAGCTTTTGCATGGGCCTTTCTGTATTGTGTTAAAGAGACTTGGATAGTCTCGTTTGTTCAGTTTTAAAATAAAGTGCTTACATTTCTGAATTATTTCTTTACAGTCCTTCACTACACCCTGAATACTAATATACATGTTGGGCTAATGAGGCATTCAATGGCATGCGTGTGTTACAAATGTTATTGAGTGATGGCTTTTGCATGTGGCTTGATGTTGAGCAGCTTACAGGATCTGTAGTTAAACTGCCAAGTGTCAAAATGGGCAGAAGACCTGCAATCTGTACAAGTATAATTATCCTATGTTCATGAAAATGTAGTGAAAATACCAGAATTTTTAAATGAGTACCAACTAGGCTTAATAAATCGCTTTGTGAATAATACAGTAAATGTGGGTGTGATGTAGGAATCAACAGTCACATTTAACCAGGTGTATGTAAAAATTAGAAATATCATCTCCTTTTTAAATTATTAAGCAGTAAAATAGTCATACAAACATCTGGTTATAATAAGGCTAAAAAGACATGACAAGTGACTGGATTCTGACTTCCGCAACCACGTTTAAAGTGTTGCCCCAATAACGAAAAAGTACCTTCACTTGTATGTGAAAACAGAGAACTTGAAAATTTAGAGTATAGTTCCAGCAAACTAGAAGCTTGCATTTTTAGAATTTGTCAAGTATTTGAGCAATAGTCAATAAGAAATGAGGCCAAGATGTTAGAATCATTTAAAGAAGTGGTGTGTGTCTGTGGGGGGGGGGGGGGGAGTTGTGGGGATAGATTATACAACAAGAAAAAAACTCATAGTTATCCGGTATTGGAACAAACAGTCCAAGTAATGAAAAAACAATCAATATGTACAACTGCTGGATCCTTTCACTCAAAAACCCTTTAATGTTCCTTCAAAGTGAACTAATAAAACCACATAAATGTATTCAAGGTTAAGCACTTTTGTCTGGTTATACAGACACTTTCCAAACCATGAATAATCAACATTCACACTGCACTTGTGAATGAACACGGCACATCCACTAATGCATCCAATGAAGAGAAAGCAGTAGTTCTGTCACCTGCTGTTAGCTTAAAGCAGAATCTCACATATAAATTATTCACCTAACATATTTTCTTCTTTCAGCTTTTCCGGGTTAGGGGTCACCACAGCGGTTCACCTATCCTCTCATGATTGGCAGTGGAGGTTTACGGTGTCAAGTTGCCAGCCAGGTGCCCAATCTTCCACAGAAGGCACACACATGCACGCACTCACACCTATGGCCAATTTAGAGTGTCCAATCCACCTACAGCATGTCTTTTGGGATGTGGGAGGAAACCGGAGCACCCGGAGGAAACCCACGTGATCCCAGGTAGGACATGCAGACTCCTCACAGAAGGCACCCCAGCCAAAGATTGAACCGGAGAACCTCTTGCTGTGAGGTGGCAACGCTAACCGCTGAACCACCGTGGCTGCCCTAAATTATTCACGTAACATAAAAACATTAAATAAACCATACAAAAAATATAAATAACAGTAAAGAAAGATTTAAATTTTTTTCATATTATGAACCCTTCTACTTCATACAAAATGCACTGGCAAAGATTAACAAAACTAGTGAACTTCAAGAGCTTACTTTCTCAGCTCACAATAGAAATTGTTTTATTCAACAGAGGATGGTTTGCAGCATCAACCCTTAATTGTCAGTACATTTCTCTTTGTAACAACCTTTTCTCCCAATCACCATTAAGCAGCAATACCTTAATCTGTTCCAGTAAGGGGATAGATTATATTTCTAACCAGTTCTAAATAAGCATATAGTCTGTAGCCTCGAAATACAGTGGTGGCATGCTGTAAGGATGTGGTTTGTAGTCAGAATTCAAAGGTCTTAGAAAAATACAGTTTGGTGCCACCCTGTGTATAAAGGAGAGATCTCTTACAGTGCACTGTTTAACATAAGCACTGCCCTTTGGACTGCAAGGCCAAGTTCAATGTACCCACAGACCCACTGTAACTGTTTGTCCCTCTGTATGAAGGGAAGCTGTATTACAGTACACTGTTGAGGATGAACACTATCCTTTGCCTGCAGATCCCACTTCTCTGCATCTATAGACCTGCTGTGACTCTCTGTCGGAACTGGTTATGTAGGTAGTTTGCCTTTCCAGCATGTACTGCCTGCAATTTCAATCCCACATACATGTGAAGCATTATATATGTAACAATGAACCCAAGCCTTATATGAGCTAAACTGATGCTGTGATGGTTTTCAATGGTATTCTACATCAATGAAAAATATCAAAGCATTGTGTTGCAGGGAATCCAATTGTAATCTTGGAATTGGGATTAAGCCTCTGGAACTCCTTATTAGTGTATGTAGCATGATGAGTTCCAGACTCATTGTTTTCATATTGGGAGAAGAGTTATGCTTGAGGTAGCAGCAACTACCTCAAGCATAACTCATTTTGGAATCCCACAGTCCGTGTTTAAGAACCCCTTATGAGCCCTGCAGGCAGCATCAATCTATAACCTACTGCTTGATCAGTACTGGTTAAGAACACAATCTGCCTACAGACCATGTGGAGAGATTGAAATCAGCATTTATGAAGGGAGACAAGCTTTCCAACATAGGGATCAAGCACTCCATACTCCTTAGCACAAATATATAACTTTTAGGTCACACAACTCTTGGGAAAGAAGAAGCCTCCTCAATATGCAACACAGCAGCTTCACACAAATAGAGGTGACAGAGTTCTCACATGTCAAGGAAACTCACACCAATAGAGCTGGCAGAGTGCTCACATGTCAAGGAAACTCACACAAATATAAATCATACAATCCTTATATGCCAAGGATACACACACAAATAGGGATCATACAGCGCTTATATGCCAAGGATACACACACAAATAGGGATCATACAGCGCTTATATGCCAAGGATACACACACAAATAGAGGTCAGACAGTGCTTATATGCCAAGGATACACACACACAGATAGGGATCATGCAGTGCTTATATGCCAAGTTTACACACACAAATAGATGTTATACAATGCTTATATGCCAAGGATAAACACACAGATAGGGATCATGCGGTTCTTAGATATAAGGGGCACAATCCACTTATAAAAGTAAATTCCACCAGCTGTGGCTGTACTGTTACAACTCATTCAAGTGACTCTTGACAACATGTAAGAAAGACAAGTTTATTTAATGCTATAATTTAATATTTAAGTTGAAGCCTATAGTGTTTATTAATAACAGCCTAGTTCACAATGACATTTTGAATATCTTGCTACTAAATTTCTTTCTATAATAATGCAGACCTTCTATAAGAATCTATGATATTGTTGTTTGTATCAACAGCACTATAATTAAAGATATGAAAAAATAGGATTGAAATTTAGTTACCCATGTTTACCTTTACTAAATGATTACTGATATGGCATTATTTCTGCATTTAAAATACATGACAGTATTTATTGTGACTGTGTGTTATCTGGCTTTATTGCATAGGTGCATAGCTAGCTGCCTTTGTGGGTCATTTTAAACCTAGGCAATTTATGTTTTAAGTATGACAATCAAACGCTGTACTTTGTATCTATGAGGCAAACACTTTAACCACTATACACTAAAAACTTCGAACAAAAAGTAAAAAAATGAACAGGAACTCACAACCAAACAAGATGTTGACAGCTTTTGTTCTTTTAATTTGATAAGAACTTCTTCAGAATACAATATCAAGCAACACCCCATCTCAAGTGTGAAACAACATTCTACACTCACTGGTTTAGAAGGTTTGCTATCAAAATGCAGAGTTGACATTTGGCTAGCACGGGAATGCCGAATGTGTGTTGGCTTATTTCCATATTGCCAAACTATAATTCTACAACTATCCCTTAGCTAATGCCAGTGTGCATTCGCTTATATGAGGTTGACATTACACATAGAGATCACGGTACAGTGTGGATCAGGAAATTTAACCTTCTCCTCACTGTAGTGCAATCTCAGAGTTGGAATATATAATTTGCAGGGGATATGGGGGTGCAGAGGAGTTTGCCGCCCTGCAAAAACGTGAATAAAAGTGATGTGAGTTCGTTCGTACTGCTGGGAAGCAGGCAGGTAAGTGGCAGCTGGTGAACTTTCAATACAGTTAAAGCCATTGGTTTGATCAGTTTGACTTTATGTGTTTTTGACATGTAGCTAATTAGTATTCAGGAATTTGGTATTTTATTTCAAAGTTTGTATATAAAATGTGTTTTGTCATTCAAGAATTTGATAGTAAACTAGTGTAGAAGCATCGACTGTTGAACTTGAATCGACTCTTCACATCACTTAAGTATTGAGCCATGAACACAATTATTAAATGCTAGGCTGTTAGTTTACAGAATATTACAAGTCTAGCCAATAACCAGGGGTCATAATTAAACCCTGTACTTTGTATCTGTGATGTAAAAAACTTGGACATTATACCACACTAAATTGCATCTAGTGGAAGCAACATATATTTTTTAATACTTTTGGTATTTTTGATTATTTTTCTTCTAATTTTGATATGCAGACCTTTCTAATTCTTATCAGGCATGGTATTTGCCTGGACACAGTATATATTTGAGAAGGTGAAATTTCAGCTAGCGAAGATCAAGACCATCATTGTCCTTTCTTGTAAGTTATAATTAACTACAGTTCAATGGTATAAAAATCAAATATATCAATTCTATTTTTTTTTACCAGAATTCAAAATTTCCTAACAGACTGTCTAAGAGGAGAGAAGAAATTTGGCTTGTTGGGCTACTATGTTTTAAATGAAGTTGAAATGCTATAGCATTATAACATTTGATCACTATCCAAAACCAAACCGTTCCAATAGAATGTAGGCATTATTCCCAGTGGTCAATTTGATAAAGTGTGCAAAAGCAAAAATTTTCTACCCACTCATGCATTAGTATGATGAGCACAAAGAGAACAGAATCATAAAATCTCTTGCTTTGCTCAGCTTCCTGTCAAGCATCTTGAGAGATTAATAACATATATTGCTTTTTTAATGTGTCATTAAATCTACCTCATGCAAAGAATGTGCAAGGAGTGTGAAGCACCCTGCCACTTAATTGTAATACCAACAGTAGCCTTGGCAAAGATTTATGTGGACAGCTAGTCATAAACAGCATGCATTCCAGAGTATATAAATACATAATTCAGTGCATTTACAATAACAGGATACATGTTATCAAAAGTATTTTAATATGCAGCTTGTGAAAAAAAAAAGCTGGGTGTTTAGGCTGTCATTTATTGATTCAAGCTCAGAAACCACAACATATTTTGTATGGCCTGTCTGATATCATAAAATGTCATAATATTTTCACTGTGAGAGATTTTCCATTCAAGTAATGTTTTTGAATAAATAAGCTAAATTATGGTTAGATTTAAAATTTGGACTGCTGATAAGATTCATGTTATGTACTTTAAAAATGCACATTCGTGCAAAACTATGAGAAAGTCTTAGTAGAAAAGGTTACAGTAACGCTCATTCACATAACTGATTGTGTTACAAAACGATATTCTGGATTGAACTGGTTCTAGCAAATTATGATGTGTGTGGGAAAAGGTCATGCACAGTCGTGTGCTGTGCAAGGTCACCATGTGCTGCCTTACGCAGCATGCAAGTCAAAGTGATTCAAAAGATTCACTGCAGAGCTTCAGAACTGAGCAGTGAGATAACAACTCATGTTTCCCAAGGTGCATGTAAATAAGGCAGTCCATGGGCATGATCTGTTTAAAATAGGTCTATGCATGTTATGGACAACGTCTCTGTCTGGAAGTTGCATACTAAGCAATTTAAACATACTCGTGGTACTTCTGAGGAGGAAATGTATAACCATTAGCCACGCTGCTGCTGCTTTTCATTTCAACAGGAAAAGCTGTTTAACTCATGCCACAGACACCAGCTACACAGCTCAGTGCTACTGAATGGGCTAACTCTGAGTGTATTCTAACTGTAGATTCATAGGATCATAGGAAGTTACTAGGCTAACAGCCCCAGGGCCCTTACAAGCCTAGCCAAGTTCAACCTGTGTGCCCAAGGGTGTCTGATTCAAGTAGACACTAAATCCTATTGCCCATGTCCAAGACACTAAAATCCCTACCCGATACCCTTACAAAAACATGTCTTACCTGAATCCTCAGCTAAATCCATGAACCGCACTGCACAACACGAATGCGCCAACACAACTGCAGATTCAACATTTCTGCATTCGATATTATGCAGTTTCTCATAACTGCACTTTCGGCTTTAGTATTTCGAGATTATAAAGTGAATCCATATATATATATATATATATTATATATATTACAAATAGGCTTGCAGCTTTGAAGCACATATTTTAAGTTAGTGAATGACATGCAGAAATATCCATAGTTATCTGAGATGCTTCTGTATCTGCTCATGTAAATTTTTTATGAATGCTATGTGGCTTACATTAGGGTAATTGGCATTTGTCATTTTTTTTCTGTTATCATAACGGAGTCAGTTACATTCCATAGTTTAAACGTGGTGTACAGATTCTGTTATATATATTTCTATACCACTATCAGGATTCTTGAATTATGACCATCTTTCTGTAACTTTGGTACTGTACAACATGACTGAACAACCATTACTTATTAATCACTGATTACTTATGCATTTCTACAGTGCACTGTTGATAATGTGATACTCCATTGTGTGCTGAGCTATTCTGAGTTTCTTTTAGTACATTACCGAATTACCATGTTATCCATAAATTTTGTGCTGATATTGGCAAAATGCATGGAATTCTGTGAGCTTCGTGGAATTCGAAAAATACTGAGACATCTCTAATGTAATTACAGAGTAGTGTTCATTACAGGTACTGAAATTGATTGTTTTATTTATTATTTATTTATTTATTTATTTATTTTACATTTGTTAACCGGGAGAGTCCGACTGGATACATGTCCATTTTCAGCGGAGGCCCGGGGAGAAAAGCTCCAAGTACATAACAGACATATGAACATTGTTAATGCAAAAAAGGAAGATAGTTGAGTTCTAAATACAATATAAAGATACATCACATCTTGGGAAAAAAAAAAACAACAGCAGCATATAAAAAAACATAGGTCAGTTACAAAGGTGAGGCGCCTTGTTAAAAAGCGGTTAAGGATAGTGAGGTAAGAGAAGGGTAAATGATAGTGGTTAATCAGGTTTGGAACAGGGACATTGCCAGAGAGTATTGAGATGGGGTTTAAGCTTTTTGAATTGTAGGAGTGAGGGTTCTGAGGTGAGCATGGTCGGTAGGGAGTTCCACATTTTACCTACAAAGTTTGAGAATAGAGAATCCCCAGCAGAATTATTGGATTTGGTAGTTTGAGCTAAGATCTTATTGGAGGAGCGTAAAGATTGCAGGTTAATATAGGGGTTAATGATGTTTTTCAGAGCTGGTGTTTTCTCTGGGTGATACAGTATCTGGTGAGCCGTTTTGAGATGGTTGAAATGGAGTTGGCTGGAAAACTCTAACCACCCTAGTTGCTTCAAGTTAGTGCAGTGGTGCATTCTAAAGGTGGAATTTGTGGCAAATCTAGCTATGTGATTGTAACAAGAAGCAAGTTTGTTAAGGGTTGTCTTGTTTAGGTTTGTAAAGAGGGGGAGGCATAGAAAAGAGTTGATAGTAGGTGTGTGCTGGCAATTGTAATTTTAGCGTGAGGAGTGAGAAAGTGTTTTACTTTATAGAGAGAGCCAAGCTTTTTATTGATGGTTTTGATGGTAAGATTGAAATGGGTGTCAAATTTAAGGGAGTTATCAATGGTAACACCTAATAGCTTTGTGTGAGCTTCTGGTGATATAGTGATTCCATTGGAGGATGTAATAGAGAAGGTGGGGGGAAGAGTCTTGTTAGTGGGTGAGAAAGTAAGTAGTTTTGTTTTGTTGGGGTTGAGAACTAGTTGTCGACTTGAGAACCATTTTCTATTAGGTTGAAGGTGTCTTGGGTTGAAGCAGTGAGGTCTGCCAGGTTGGAGGCAGTGCTGATGATAGTCGAATCATCTGCATATTGAATGCATGTGGCATGGGGGTGATTGTGGGCAGGTCATTAACAAAGATGGTGAAGAGAAGAGGGCCAAGAATAGATCCTTGGGGAACTCCAAGTGTAACAGGTAGGCATGTAGATAATTTGTCCTGCCATAGAACAGCCTGTTGCCTATTGGACAGGTAGGATTGGAACCATTTCAGCGTGGAATTGCTGAGTGATAGTTTTTAATGTATGGAGGAGTTGAATGTGGTTCACCATATCAAAGGCCTTGGAGAGGTCTAAGAAAAGAGCAGATGATAGTTTATTATTGTTTCTGAAGTTATTGATGGTATTAGAAAAGGATAGTAGGGCTGATGTGGTACTGTGATTTGGCCTGAAGCCATGTTGGGAGTTAGCTAGAATTTTATTTTTGGTGAGGTGTTCCATCAGTTGTTTGTGGACACACTTTTCCATAATTTTGGCCAGGGGTGAGAGTATAGCTATAGGTCTGTAGTTGGTTAGCTCTAGTGAGCTACCACCTTTATGGAGAGGAATAATGTGGGACATTTTCCATATGGAGGAATGAAGGCTTCTGACAAGGTACGGTTTATGATTATGGAGACGGGATAGGAAATGGCCTCAGCTGCTTTTTGCAGAAACTCAGCTGGGAGAAGGTCAGCTGCTAGCTTAGTGGGTTTTAGTTTTTTAAGAAGAGATGTTATAAAGGATATGGGTACTGGATCGAAGGTAAATAGATGATCTGATGTAGTTGTAGTATTCTGCTGGCATGGGTAGTGGAGTGGGCTGGTTGTTTGTTTGAATTGTGTGGCCAGGGATTGTATAGTTTCTGTGAAGAAACTATTGAATGTGTTAGCAATGTTTACAGGGCACTGTTGTTTGCAAGTTGTTGGAGTGGGGGTGGTTGCCTGGCCTGGGTGCAGGAGCTTGTTTAAGCCTGCCCAGAATTTTTGTGGATTATTAAGGTGTTTGTGTTGGAGGTGGAGGAAGAAGTTTTTTATCATTTAAGATCATTCTTTTAGTTTCATTTCTAAGTTGCGGAAGGTTTGGTGGGAGTGTGGGTCTTTAGAGGTACGCCATGTGACCCACATCTTGTTTCTAGATAGGATTTTGGATTTTGTTTCCTTAGAGAGCCATGGTGCGGTTTTGGTTTTAGTTCTAATGGACCGTATTGGAGCATGGGAATCTAGAATCTTGAGGAAGGTGGTGTTGAAGTAGATAACTGCCTCTTCAAGAGGAAGAGACTTGAGTATTGTCCAGTTGTGGGCTTTAAGTTCAGTTTGAAAAATGGAGGCGTTGAATTTATTATTATTCCTGATTTTTTTATGGTTGTAAGAAGGGGTGATTTTTTGAATTTGATAACATAGGTGAGTAAGTGATCACTCATGTCCTCTGGGTGAGTACCTGCTGAGTACTGGTCAGGATCTTTATTAGTAAGGATCCAGTCCAGGATGCTGTCTTTGTTTTGGGGTTTACCTAGTCTGGTAGGAGTGGATATGAGCTGAGAAAAGCCATGTAGATTTATGCTGCTAGATGGGGAGCTAGATGAGAAGGAATTCCAATCGATGTTGAAGTCACCTAACACTATGGATTCCTGGGGATGAGTTTGAGTTAACCAGTGGAGAAAGTCCTCTAAGGTTTTGTTATTATTGTTGCCTGGGGGGATGTAAATACATGCTATATTTATGCTTTTATGTTTGCTTGGTTGAAGTTTTACAAGTAGAATTTCGGCATTGTTTGTTAGGAGGGGTTGTGGAGAGGCAAGGGAGATTTGTAATGTATTTTTGTAGAGTATGGCTACACCGCCACCTTTACGAGTTATTCGGTCTGCTCTTAGTATATCATACCCTGGTGGGATTATATGTGTGTCTTTCGTACTTGGTTTAAGCCAGGTTTCTGTGAGACATAGTAGGTCTGGGGAACAAGTAGCTAAAAGGGCATGTAGGTTGTGAATCTTATTGTTTACACTTCTGATGTTTAGATGACAGGTCAGAAGAGAGTTAAAGGGTCTAGAGCTTAGATTGAGAAGTGGAGGGGAGGATAGGGTGAAATTACAATTGAGTGGAGGGGAAGGGCCAGGGTTGGGGTGGATATCACCATCTGTGGCTAGTCTGTGATTCAGAGTGGTAATGAATTTGAGGGCTTTGAGTAGAAGTTTGTAGTAATGTTTATCATTTGGCCTAATATTGGTAGGTTTGATAATTACATAGCGTTCGAGTTCTAACAAGGTGGGTGAGTAGGGAGTTGAGTCATGGCCTCTGTTGTTAATTATGGGTGAGGGGTTGGTTTGGTAGCCTGGGTGGTGGAAGCCTATGTAAGACCAGGTTTCATATAGGGTAGCTAGGTAAGGGACAAGTAGGAGGGAAAAAGAGTTAGTATGATAAGCTTCCTGGGTGGTGTCATATTCCGTTTGATCTTAGAGGGCGGTAGTGAGGTACAGGAAGTTAGTGGACAGTAGGGGGAGTGGTTTGAGGTTATAAAAGTACGAGTACTGGGGGCGGGTGGAAATAGGGGGCAGGGCGGGGAGCGGAGCGAGGGTTTACACTAAGCCACTAGAGCCCAGGTTTCAAGATGTAACTCCTGAATAATTAACTTGCAGGTGAGTAATCTCATCTAAACAAACACCAGGTTCAATGCCTATGCTTTGGGGGCTTGTTTTTACAATTTTATAGCAGTTTGCCTTAGTTTTAGAGTGTGTTCTGTAGTTTAAGTGGAGTATATGCAAACAAGCTTGGATTTTTTGTTTGGGTAAGCCTAGGGAGATTTGTGCTAGTGCTGAGGACCCTTAAATAATACTTTACTTTAAAGTCTATACTAAAATGACCAGATAATGACCTGTTTTGTTTTTACAGGTTGTGGGCAAAAGTAGAGTAGTCGCTCGAAAAGGGCGAAGTTCTTTTCTGACTTACGCTGTGCAGGGGAAGACCTGGGAGGGATAGAGAGAGAGCTTGATTTCAGAGGCAATTATCTGTTGGGATGTTGGTTATCCTGGTTAGGAGATGTACAGTAGGCATGTAGAAATTGTCTTAATAAATGTTGTGTAAAAAGTTGATAATTTTTGTTTTGTGTTTCCTTTCAGGTAATGAAATAACCCCACTGTTAAGCGGAAGCTGCATATCTTGTTTTCACAAAATGGTCCACTCAAATATTTTAATTTAAAATAAAAACAACAGGATGCTGAACTTATCTTTGACCAAAAAATTAAGTGTATGAAAATGTCTGTTGTTGAGAGCATTGATGTGTAAATGGGAGACAGAATTCCACTAATTCATGCTACTCTGTAGTTGACTGCTCTGAGGATTCATGTCAGAATACTGCTCATAAATGTTTAAAAAAAACAAAAAAAAAAAACAGCAACATGTCATAAAAATCATCCAAAACAGGAAAAATGAAGTATTTTTGCAGGTGGGCACCTGCATGTGCAACACCTAGATCACTATTACTTAAATGCCATAACGCCGTGAATGCACAACTTGACAAAAAGATATTCCGATTAAAAAAAACTGTGCCTGATCTATGGTACTGTACTGCACAACATAGTCTACTTAAAATGCACGTGAAATGCACCTGCAGTTCAGTCAGTCATAAATTCAGAACAACCTGCAAGTTGCGTTTCATCATCTTACTGTTGAGGAGTTCACCCTTTGGTTATCTTGGGCAATGTTTGTTATTTTGGTTACATGACATCTTGTAATTGAAGGTTTCATATGGGGATCATACTGAACTTACATCCAAAGAAATGTAAAACGATGAAGTTTGAATAACTTTGTATTTTTAGCTAATGCACACTATTTTATATATATATATATATATATATATATATATATATATATATATATATATATATATATATATATATACATATATATATATATACATATATATATATATATATATATATATATATATATATATATATAGATATATATTTCATTAAACTAAGATTTAGACTAACATTTATACCTTAACAGGCTATAACTATAACACACCATCTTTTGGATTATGTGCAGTGTGATTCAGAAGTGATAACTCTGTTAGTAGGTCCAAGAAATTGTGAATACATCTAATAACTATAAAGATTTTAAGAGTTCATAGGTTCATGGGTATTTACTAAGCTAACGACTACAAGTGCCTTTTCAAGCCTAGCCGTGCATCTCAAATTTCTAACGAGTTCTGATACCCTTGATAAGTATAAGAAGGGGCTTGGGAGATGAAATATTTACAAACAGGGACCTGAGAGATGAACCATTTACAGGTTGCCTGTGTCCATTAGTGACATAGGATCATAGGATCATAGGAAGTTACTAGGCTATTGGCCCTGAGGCCCTTATAAGCCTAGCCAACAGTTTAGCCCATGTTTAGACAAGTCAGTACCCGATGCCCCTGTCCAGCAAGGACACAGGTGGAATTGCAGCGGTGTATTTTCTGTTTCCCATACAGTTATCCAGGTTGTGATTAAAAAGGAATAATGAGGTACTCTGCTTGATGTGGAGAGGGAGTCTATTCCATAGATGTGGGAGTCTCTGGGACACAAATCCGTCCCACCAATAAGTCCTATTGATTTCACAGATCAGGTTGAGGTCGCTAGTGTGGGTTACTTGGGTGGAGCTTGACTTGCGGATATGCAGCAGTCCCATCAATGCGGGGTCTGAGATTACTTTGTATGCCAGACAGTGGTCATCTCTGAGAAGTCTGTATGAAATTGAGTAGAGAAACAGGGCTTTTAGCCTATCTGTGTATGGTAGATGTTTGAGGCCCAGGATTCTCCTGGTGAGGAACCTCTGTGGTCTCTCTGGCTGATGCATTTGCTTTGCGAGGTATATGCCAAAAGGGGCGTTGTGCTCAATAATGGTTCTTGTAAGGGAAGGATACAGAGATGTTAAGACCTACTTGTCTCTGGATGAGATACCCTTACTTATGGGGTGGGGCATGTAGAAAGTGTTCTGTACAATGGAAGTGACATGGTGGTCAAAGGTCAGGCTGTTATCAACCTGTGTGCCCAAATCCCTTGCAACTGATTGCATGCTTAGGACATTGTTTTTAATGTGATAATTTGTGGGGTCATCACTCTCCCTAAAGGGGATCATGATGCATTTTTTTGGTCTTCAACTTGAGGCCATGTTTCTGTCACCAGTCATTTGTTTGGGTGAGACCTTCTTGGAGGATGCCCACATCTCTAGGGGAGTAGATGACAGTGCCCATTTTACAGTTATCTGCAAACATGGTCAGCCATAGCCCTCTGGTTTAGGCCTGCACACTCAGAAAGTATATCCCAAATAACAGAGGCCCCAAGACTGATCCCTGGGGTATGGGTCTACTACCTGAGATATCCCTGATTTTGACTAGGTGGATTCTATCAGTGACCCAGTTTGCTACCCATCTGGTAACATATGGATTGATGCCTAGTTGAGAGAGTTTATCTATTATGCTAAAATGGGGAATAGTGTTCAAGGCTTTGGGCAGGTCAGTTTAGGTGGTGTGCACCACCTTCCTCTTGTCCATGGCTTTGGTGACTGTCTCAAAGAAATCAACCAAATTTAACAGACATGACCTCCACTTGACAAAGCAAAAATGTGTGGGATCTAGTGTTTGGAGGTTGCCAATGTCCTTGTTAATGAGGTCCATGATAATCCTTTCCATGGCCTTACAGATCAGGTTAGTTAGGCTGATGGGTCTATAATTTCCCAGATTAGTGGACACTCTACCCTTGTGCAAAGGGATGACAGTGGCTGTCCTCACTCAGCTGGGATGAAGCCAGTACTCAGGCTTTGGTTGAATAGTGTGCCTAATGATTCTGCAAGTTCCTGCCTGAGTATATGTAGAATGCAGCCTGCGATGTTATTGGATCCATGGAGGCTGTATTTTGTGTCTTTGAGAGGGCACTGATGACCTGTTCCCTAGATATAAGGGGAAGGAGGCAGGTGCTGGGGATGTCCTGATTTACCAATGGAGGGACAGATGGGGTGAAGTTTTTGTTGAATCCATCATCCAGCAGGTTGGTTATATCTACAGCATTTGTGTAATTGGTGACCATGACCACCTGTTCTGAGCAGATCTGGGTGCTTCCTTTGAGACTGCAGACATACGTGAAGAAGGACTTATGATTGTCTCTAGTAGATGTTGCCAATTTGGACTTGACATTTACTTTGGAGGATTTCACTAGTGCTCTTATTTGCTTGTTTGGGCTAAGGATAGATTGCTTCCAGTTTGGGTGCCTTCATCTTCTTAGTCCTGGACAGCATTTTTTTTCCTTTTGTTATAGATTTTATTTATTGCAGATGTCCACTAGACAGGTTTACTCTTCTCTGTGGAGGGGGATTTTGTCCTGTTGGCTATTCCTGATTCCATGCATCTATATAAATGCTCATATAGTACTTTGGTGTTGATTTGGACATTGGTGCCAGTTCTTTCAGAGAGAGGGGGCTGTGAAGCTGTTTACACCATCCCACAGGAGGTTTTAATCAGCTTTGGAGAATTTTTTTTTGTTTGATCTTAGCTAAAGGGGGGTCGAGCAGATAGTGACTTTGAAAGTGACTGCTTTACGGTCAGATCTTACCAGGGAGGATGACACTGTAGGGATGCCACAGTAGTTACTCATCCTGGTCAATACCAAGTTCAAGATATTATCACCTCTTGTGGGGGTATCAACTAGCTATTCCATGGCATTTGCATTTACAAGATAGAGGAATCTCAGGGCATTTGCGTTCTGGTATGAGTAGTTCCTCTAATCTGTGTTTGGGTAGTTAAAGTCACCCAGGAGCAGGGCAAATGGTTGAATTTTGATAGATTTGAAGAGGTCCAGAGAGATGGAGTGGGCACCTTGAGACAAATTTGGGGGCCTGTAACTAGCTATGATTTGAATAGGGGTCTTGTAAATGGTTAACTGCACCTGGAGTGTTTCCTGTGTGTCATATCGTTTGACCAGCCTTGAGGTGTGTATGTCTTTAATATGTATTGAAACTCCACCTTCCTTGGCTTTGCTTCCAACAGTTTGGAGTCTGAATGTATGATAGGATGAGTAACCAGGTAAGGCTGGGGTGCTGTCCGCAGCTTTGAATCACGTTTCTGTGACTTTGTAAATGTCAGCATCTTCCAGGGTTAAGAATGCTTGCAACGAATGCAGTTTCATGCTGAAACTCCTAGCGTTTAGCAGCATGACCATTAATTTATGTTTTGTTGAAATTTCTATGTTGGTCATTTGACCTCATCACTTTTCCATATAGTACATTTCATGGCACATAGGTGCCAAACCAGGGATGAATTCCCTGTTCCCCATCCAATTGTCCAAGTTGCACTTGAACTGGGTTAGAGAGGAACTCTGCTTCACATGGATGGGGAGCCTGTTCCAGAAACAGGGTAGTCTCTGGGATACATACCTGTCTCTCTAGCAGGTATTATTTATATCACAGGCAAGGTGTAAGTCTTTTTAGAATTGATAATGTGGGTGCTGTTTGTCTTGTGGATATGCAGGAGGTCCATCAGAGTTGGATCTGACAATGTCCTGGATGCCAGGCATAGATCTCCTTTCAAAAGCCTGTTGGAGACAGAATACAAGGATAGGGCTTTGAGGCAGTCTGCATTGGACATTTTACTTATTCCCTGTATTCATTTAGTGATGAACCTCAGTGGATGTTCCACTTGTTGGATATGCCTGGTTAGGTACATACCTAAAGGGGCATTGTACTCAATGATAGGTCTGATGAATGCCGAATACAGTGGAACAATGAATACCAGGATTTAGATGCCATACCTTTGTGTATAAGCTGTGCAACATAATATGATTTCCTCACTACTGTGCACACGTGATGGTCAAAGGCTAAATTACTGTCTTTGTGTGTCCCTGTCCCTGACCACTGGTTCAACTCTAAGGGGTGTGTTGTTAATATGATAGTTACCAGGGGTGAATGACTTCCAAAAGGATACTATTGTGCATTTCTTGACATTTTGTTTTAGTCCATGGCTCTGACACCAGTTGTTTGTCTATGTCAGCCCTTTCTGAAGAACATTTATCTCAGTATGGGATTCAATGACAACTCCTAATTTGCAATAATCTGCAAATGTAGTCAGCCAGAAACCATTGACATTGGCCTTGACTTCAGAGAAGTAAATGCCAAAAAGGAGTGATGCAAGGACTGATCCCTGAGGAACTCCACTTGTGACTGACCTGTTTGTAGAGGTGGACTCCCTAATGGCAACTTCCTAGGTCCTGTCTGCAAACCAGTTGGCTATCCGCCGGGTGACATATGGGTTTGTACATAACCTGTTGAGTTTGTCAACAATGCCCTAGTGGGGTGTCAAAAGTCTTGGCCGGGTCAAGGTTGGCAGTGTGATCCATTTTGCCCTCATCCATTGTTTTGGTGACCTTGTCAAAGAAGTCCACCAGGGTGACTAGGCATGACCTGCCCTTGACAAAACCAAACTGGGTTGTGTCCAGTGTGTGGAGGTTTACTATATTATTATTGACCATTTCCATGATAAATCTTTCCATGGCTTTACATATCAGACTAGTGAGACTTATGGTTCTGTAGTCTCCAGAGACTGTTGCCTTTCTCCATTCATGAGGCATGAAACCTGTTTGGAGGTTACAGTTAAAATAGCAATTCCAGAGGCCCTGATAGGTCATGTTTCATGCTATTTAGACAGCATCCAGGGATATTTTCTGAGTCCATTAATGCAGTGTTCTTGGCCTTTGAGAGAGAGAGCATTAAAGACCTGTTACCTAGTGATAGCAGGGGGAATTACATTTGATGGTACTACTTGAGGGAAGGTTGAGGAGGAGAGACTGGAGCTGAATTTGTTGGCCAGTAGGTTTGCTATAACTTCTGGTTCAGTATAGGTGGCTCCTTTTGCAATGAGCTCTGCACACAGTTGTGTAATGCCTTTGAGGTTGTGGACATAGCTAAAGAATGCCTTGTGGTTGCTTTGGCATGGGAGGACAAATTTACCTTAAGTTTGGCTTTTCTATACTTTATTTGCCCTCTGAGTTGTTTGTTTAGTTTGATGAGAGTGCCTTTACACTTCTGGGTGTTGCACCTCTTAATTTTTGCCATGAGGTGATGGATATGAAGTGCCTGAGATAGGTGGTAGGATACACCTTATGGAAAAGGCCAAGAAACGAGGACATTAGAACATAAGACATAGTAGCTCTAATTGCAGAGAAGGTAAAAAAGGATTATGGTGATTTGGGCACGCATGCAGGAAAAATAGAAGATAAACTGGTGAAGAGGATTTGGAGAGACAGGAAGAAGGCAAGAGGAAACAAGGGTATCCATCAAAGAAATAGATGGGTTATGTAAGAAAACACATATGACAGTCAAGCATGACCCAGGAAGAGATTGAGAGGCACTGAATCAAGAAATATGGCAATGGTTGATTAGACACCATGACTCCATACAGAAAGTGGGAAAAATGGGGTTTGATGTAATGATTTGTTGATAAAATTTAGCTCACTAATGACATCTACACTGTTTGCTTTTCCCACTTTACTAGATCAGTACAGGTTTGTAGTTAGTGGAAATATGAATGGTTTTCTACTACTGATAACGCTGAGTAATTATCCATTGCATTTTCCACTGCTGAGGACACATAGCATCTCACATACCACTGTGTATAATGCAGGTTTAGTTTAACCCTCATGCTTAAAGATGAGACTTTGTTGTAATGATCAGGTTCATATAAGTCTGTATTTCACACTAAGCACATTGTGCATCATGCCGCAGTGAGTGTGTTAACTGATATTCATTAAAGAGCTCTGCATGTCACTTCCAGCTTCAAAACAAGAGTAAGCAGCAGAATATGCTAATGAAGGCATAACTAGGTAAAAAACTAATGAAGCAGTCCAGCATGGCAGAGAGTTCAGGAATGTAAAATAGTATGCATTTACATGCCACACTCCCTTTTGGCTTCAATCCCAATACTCTATAGAATATAGCGATGTACACACTTAGAAGGAAAGGTTAGGTTTTGCTGCTGCTATCGTTATCCTGTATGGGTAATAGGTTTTGATACAAGATGATGCTGCTGCTGCTACTGCCAGACCTTGAACTAAAAGGATGAGAGTGTTCAGACCACATTTGACATATCAAGGACTTGATGACAGAAACTGTAGATTGCTATGGGGTGAACAGGGATACCTTACAGGAAATAAGCAACCTCTGCAGCCCTCATCTGTGGCCCTGGGGAAATCTTAGAGCACCTATCCCAGTGGAAAACAAGGTATTTGCAGAATTACATATACTAGCAACAGGCACTTTCAGAGACTCATATGGGATATATTAGGGGTGTCACAGGTCTCAGCCACAAGAATATTATGTCAGCTTTTAATTGCAATTCTGCAACATCTAAGAAATGGTATATGGTTTTCATGTTGTCCATTGAAGAGAGCTACAACCGCACAACATTTCTATGCCATAATACACTTCCCTGAAGTTCTAGGGGCCATAGACTGCACACACACTTTGAAATAAAGGCCCACCTAGTAAACAGGGAAGAAACTACATCAATAGGAAAGGATATCACTCTATGAACAATAGTGGTCTGTAATACCAAAGGGATTATCCACAATGAGTGTGTTCAGGTAACCACGATAGTTTTCATGAATCAGACATATGGCACACCTGTGACCTGTATGTAAGGTTTGCTGTGGTGACTTCCTACAAGGGTATCTAGTTGGGGATGCGGGTTGTGCACTTGAACCTTGGTAATGGGATCCATGAGAATGCACATAACCAAATAGAGCAAGGATAGAATGATGCACAGGCTCAAACTAGAAATATTTTTGACAGTGAATTTGACTTGCTCAAATCAATGTTCTAATGTCTAGATACATCTGGTGGTGCCCTGCAGTATGACCCATCCTTTTCTGCTACAATTCTCACAATCTGTGCCATATTACACAATATGATTGTCAGGAAATGGCTGCAACAATGACAGGAAGGCCAAGGACCACAGGTCCCAGCACCATAGGCAGGGCCTGCAGGCCCAGTAGACACACTTGAGGAATCTGAGGAAGAAGCATTAGCTGTGGATGATCCTGGTAGATGGAGGTGTGCACAGTATGGTATGACCCCAGCTAAGAGTCAAAGGATAGTGCACACATTCACTACCTAAGTGAAAACATAAGATGTTATGCACACACAAACAGTAACGGTGATGCATGCACAACTAGCAACTTTTATTTATCCATGTAATGTTTGTGTTCAGTGACCCTCAGATAGATTCAACCCCAGACTGCACAGCTTGTAGCAGCATTTTTTAAAAAGGTAAATAATCAACCTGTAATGAAGAGATATCAATGATCACCCTTATGTGCAAATATTGTATATCAGTAAGATAAAACATTGATAAAATATATAAGAATGTCATCAGTATCTCATGAGTGATATATGCAACATAAACATTAATCTTCCCAATACTGTGCATCATGCATTAAAGCTGCCCAGCTTAGACACCCAAAAAGTTACCAGGGCAATTATAGCATCATTTGCATCAGGTGCTGAGCAAGCATTAATTACTGATTAGATGGACTGCATAACTGTTTATACTAGTACAAATGGAGTAAGGATCAAAATTGTTTAACAATGATTTTAATTTGAGCAGAAAAAAAGAAAAATAAACAGTACGATACATTTGATTAAAGCAAGCATTAGCTATCTACTCCTTGCATCAGATATAGGTAAGTCTAATTCACAAAGAAGTGTGTAAAGGGGAGGGCACAGTCATCATCACTTTCATAGGGTGAAGGGTGAGGCTTACAAGATGACAAGCCGGACACCAAAGAAGTGAGTATATTTGAGTGAGAAATCAGGATAACAGCAAGTATCCATTGTCAGGGCCATAAGCAACAAATGTACATAATTTAATGTTCATGTTTATATACATACATGTGCATGACGTGATATTGTTAATATGAGTTTTATTGTGTATGGATCTACAAGAACATAATCAAAACACATGTGCTAGCACTATGCCATGGTATCCTGGATAGGTGTGAGTTGTGCATGATAGCGGATTCATTCACCATCACTACCCCGGACCATAGCGACTACTTCTGCAAGGAGACTTGTAGTTCCATGACCCTGACTAGAAGTCAGATGCTACCTAAGGATGTCTACTGGACAAGCTTGCATCTTGACTATGTCCATGAGCACATCCACATGGTCTACCACATCAGAGTGTGAACATCTCAATCTCTGACAAAGCAGTGGAAGTTGTACCACTATGGGAGTGGGATCTAGTACATCCATGTTGTCTAACATCTGATGATATAGTGGCTCTCTGGTCACATGCTTGCATGCTAACCCTTCCTCAACAGGTGATCCATTACATACATTGAATGATCTAGAGTGTCATTCATCTAGTCCAAGGAGTCACACACATAGTTTAGGCAGTCTCACATGTCAAAGTGCATAACATTCATTACTCTGATTCTTTCTTCCTAGGCCTAGGTAGAACATGACTGTGGTTTCAAGATGGCCCTCCATATACTTTGGGTGGACATACTGACACTTCAACATCAAGAGGATAGCAGACAGCATTCCTGCTCTGAGTATCTCTACAGAAAAAAAGGTGTTATTTCACCCTCAGGGTGTATATTACGTTATTGAACTTTTAAACAGAAAAACCTACTTGACCATTTTAAGCAGGGGGCAAGCCCCCCTGCACCCCCTATGTGAGGGGCTGTGCACCCCACACTCCCCACTCTTAAAATATACCAACTCTGAGATCGCATTACAGTGCAGGAAAGAGAAATCTTCCCATTCCGCACTGTACAGAGATCTCTGTTGAAACGTTCGAATTTATAAAAGTTTGATCATATGGTGTCGACCATATGAAGTTCGAACTTTTAAAAGTTTGGTAACGTAATATACACCCCACCCTCATGATGACTACGGGGAGACAGCCAGCTCTGCCACTGATGTAACCATACTACCCTGATCAACTGTGTCACTTTCAACCTGTCGAGTCTCAAATGGTTCCATGTCATGGGTCTGCATAGGCATACTGAGTGTATCAAAACTCTGGGCAGGAGATGTGGGACCCACAACCTCAGTGGTGGCAGACTGACCCTCTGCAACCCCAGACTGTGTCTCATCATCACTGCCATCATCATCAGAGGCTACTGATACACTGATATGAAGCAGAATAAATTTCACAGTGCTGGTGGCAGGCTTACATGTGATTAGAGTAATAAGCAGAACAAGCGGAGAAATACAAGAAAAAAAATCATCAGACTTTTGTTATGTAATCCTGAGTCAAGTAATAATAGATGCAAGAACAATTAAAAAAATGAATAAAGGTAGACTTTAAGATACATTTTCTAAATTATTACTAGTGTATACCATTTGCATGTTGTCATAAAACATCAGTGCCAGATGGGCCTACGTAGACAAAATGGAAATAGAAATCGTGGTGATAACCATTAAAATGAAGATGAAGCATTAAAAAAACCTAACCTGCTTATGGATATAAACAAAGATCCTCTATACTTATATCACTCTTCTATCTCTCTCGCACTCCTATCCCCCTCCCCATTTATCTATCTTTATCTCACCCTGTCTTTCCTTATACATATATATGTATATATATATATATATATATATATATATATATATATATATATATATATATATATATATATATATATATATATATATATATGTATATATATATATATATATATATATATATATATATATATATATATATATATATATGAGACAACAATAAAAAGGAAAACGGTTAAACTCCAAGAGGTAAAAGCTGTGCTCCCAAAATGAACAAAAAGCACCAAAGCGAAAAATCTGGCAACAGCTACCATGCAGAGTTAAAAATAATTTGCGACTTTAATGTAACAGCAACTTTGCTTACTCAAGTTTAAGTAAAAAACACAGCTTTATTAGTGCACTCAGTCAGTTAGCGCTTTCACCTTATAGCTTCATCAGATCATCTAATAAACTGAGTACCAAAACTTCATTTAAAATCATTCAACCACCAATCATGTCATGACACATCATAACCACTTCCAAGGCCATCCTTTTAAAGGTACATGTTAAAATTCAATATTTAAAAAACTCATCACAGTGATTCAACACTTCAAATACAGATAATATTCATTTCGCAAAAAACTTTAACATTTAACTAAATAATTCAAACATCTCTGCGATCTACTTGAGGTCAGGAATTATACTACAAACAACATTACTGACTTCTCTAAATCACTTGTAGAAAAGTCTGACCAAAAGTCAGAACTATAAACTTTAAAATAATTTTAACTAAAACATAAAAAATATAATAAATATAGCAAGGACAGCCTACATATACCTCATGTATACTAATATCTATCTAACTTTAAGACTCTTAGTTCAAGGACAACTTGATTTGGAACATTTCTGACAGAGTTTTAGATGTATATGAATGTTCAGTCCTTAATAAAGGACTGGGCTTTATACCAACTTGTGGAAGTCAACTAACTGATGTTATTGTTGATTTAAAAACTTTTATTAGAAATGTTATGTTATGAAATGTTATGTTAAAGTTGGAAATGGGTAATCACGGTAATGTGCAATTGAATTTGTTTAAGAGATCTAGTACTTAAGTACCCAGCTATCACCCTCTGGTTTATGCGTTTGATAAACTAGTAGAGGATGATTTATATAAGTATTTCAATGGTAATCATGCTGCTCACCTGCAAGGTTTAAAGAATAATTTAAATTTTAATGAACAAGAAGCACTTAAGAGGTTGCAAGATGATTCCAGTATAACTATACGGCCAGCAGATAAGGGAGGACCAGTGGTTATAATGGACACGGTTAAGTATAAGAGCTCAATGTTACAAATGTTAAGTGAAGGTGGGTTTTATAATAAGATAGATCAAGAAATTGTTGCTCTGAAGGTACTTAATGTTAGAACTATGCTGGATGATTTAGATAAATCCAGTGTTATAACTAAAGATTTGTTTAAATATTTATACACTGAAAGTCCTATTTTACCCGTAATACATGGATTGCCTAAGGTCCATAAGAATGGCACAGACCCTCCTATGAGACCTATTGTCTTTGGGAGAGGATGGTGCACAGAACCTCTCTCAGTATATGTAGAAAAGCATCTGCAACCTTTAATTGATGAAAATTCTTTCATCTTGAAAGATACCCAGCAGTTTTTGAATGAGTTATATGTATTTAGTCAGAGTGTACGTGGAGTTGACAGTGAACTGTTGCTTGTAACTTTGGATGTGCAGTCACTGTTTACTGTCATTCCCAATATTGAAGGTATTGAATCTGTGAGATGTTATTTAACTAGACATAGTAAATATGATGATAGGTTGATTGATCTTTTGAGCTTACTTTTGGAAACTATCCTTCAAAGTAACGTATTTTTGTTTGGTGTTACTCCCTTCCTACAGCTTGATGGCGTAGCTATGGGCACATCTTGTGCAAATAGCTATGCCAATATGTTTTTAGCTTGGTGGGAAGAGGAGGTGTTACTTTCAATGGAATTTTATAGGAAGAATGTGTCTTTTTACAAACGTTTTGTTGACAATGTTTTTTTCGTTTGGACAGGTAGCATGGTCATGTTGGAAAGGTTTGTTGAAGAAATCAGTCAAGCAACTAGTTATTTAAAGTTTTTTATGAATGCTTCCACGAGGAAAATTTCTTTTCTAGATGTCTTTGTAGAGAGACTGAGTGATGGTTCTTTCAGTACTGGTGTTTTTAGGAAGGAGTGCCACAAAAATACATTACTACATAGGAGCAGCATGCATCCTAATTTTGTATTTTTGAAATGTTGTCAAGGGACAAGGGATACATGTTTCCAGGTTGAACAACACTGAGATACGCTTTTTTGAAGAGATGACAGATTTGAGAGATAGGTTTATGCAACGTGGTTATAAGTTGTATGACCTTAATGAAAGGTTATATGAGATTAATTCCATGAGGGAAAATAGAGCTAAACCATATTTTTCTGATCAGTCTCGTAATGGGAAACGCAATAAGGTTGTTGTATGTGATAAGATTAGGATCCCTATGTTTTATACTAGGGATAAAAATAACATTTTCCAAATTTTTAAGAAACATTGGGATGTTTTGCTGACAGATCCACAAATTGCAGAGCTTATTGGAGATAAACCGAGATTTAGGTATAAAAATAAAAGGAATATTAGGAGAATGCTATGTTACTCACATGATAGAAAATAGATAGTAGGTAGGATAGGCAGACTACCATGTGGAGAGTGTAATTATTGTTCATACATTAAAGACACAGGTATGTTTTTGCACCCTGATACAGGAAGACAATTTAAGTTCGATTGTACAGTGATGTGTGGGACCAAACATGTGGTTTATTTGGCAGTCTGTGTCACGTCAGTCTTTCTTTGTTGGAAAGACTGATAGACAGTTCAGGCATAGGATTAGGGAACATCTTTATAACATCAGGACAGGTGTAATCACCAACGCTTTAGCTAAACATGTTATGACCACAGGGCAAAAGCATTTTTTTGAGTTCATGGTCACAGAAGTGATTCAAGTAGGTTTGCGATGGGGGAATATTAGTTATGTAACAGAAGAAAGAGAAGCTAAGTGGATTATTCGGTTACGTGCTTATGCAGGGAGAGGACTGAATGAAAGGGTTTCTTTAAAGCCCTTTCTTCAAACTAAGAGTCTTAAAGTTAGATAGATATTAGTATACATGAGGTACATGTAGGCTGTCCTTGCTATATTTATTATATTTTTTATGTTTTAGTTAAAATTATTTTAAAGTTTATAGTTCTGACTTTTGGTCAGACTTTTCTACAAGTGATTTAGAGAAGTCAGTAATGTTGTTTGTAATATAATTCCTGACCTCAAGTTGATCGCAGAGATGTTTGAATTATTTAGTTAAATGTTAAAGTTTTTTTGCGAAATGAATATTATCTGTATTTGAAGTGTTGAATCACTGTGGTGAGTTTGAATTTTAACATGTACCTTTAAAAGGATGGCCTTGGAAGTGGTTATGATGTGTCATGACATGATTGGTGGTTGAATGATTTTAAATTAAGTTTTGTTGCTCAGTTTATTAGATGGTCTGATGAAGCTATAATGTGAAAGCGCTAACCGACTGAGAGCACTAATAAAGCTGTGTTTTTTTATTTAAACTTGAGTAAGCAAAGTTGCTGTTACGTTAAATTTGCATATTATTTTGAACTCTGCATGGTAGCTGTTGCCAGATTTTCCGCTTTGGTGATATATATATAATTGATAGATTTATATCTCTCCCTGTATACATATATATATATATATATATATATATATATATATATATATATATATATATATATATATATATATATATATAGATATAGATATACATATTATATATAAACATATATATGAAAAAGATAATTCATAGCATGCCCTGAGCTTCAGCAGTAGAAAACCTTTGGTCATCCTCCACTTCTTCAGCAATGTCCAGTACTGCACTGGGAACCATGACAAGCTTCCCAGATCCCTTACTTTGAGCAGGAATTCCTTCATCTCAGTGAGTGCTGGTTTGTTAGCAGAGCCACCACTCATAGCTCTTAATAGCCATGCTATAGCACTGGGTCTTTTCTTGGCCTTGATGATCATGTCACTGCCTCAGTGTCTGATGGGATTAAAGTCACAGCCGTGACCACCACAGCATTGGCATCATCAGCCACCTGTCAACAGATTCAGGCATGGAATGGCTTGCTCTCTAAGACTATCATTAAGAGACATGATCTGTGTTGATGGAAGGACTGCACCATTACCTCATTCTCTGTATCTGAAAATGAAGGGTTACATGGGCCAGATTTTTATGGAGACATATCCCTGTATGGGAGTAAAAAAGCACAAACAATTATATGGATCAGAAAAAGAAGAGGTGACTAGCAACAAAACAAATATGCATTCATGCAAGAATCATTAACCAAAATTAACTAATTGATCTATATGAATACACACATGTAGTAAATAACTATAACCCACCCCCCAACAAGCAATGCAATGACAAACCTGACTAAGGCTGAAAAAAAATGTGACTACAGAATAGAGAGCAGCAATAGAAGTGAATCAAATTATTGAAATGAACATTTTACAATTTGGGATAAGCTTTGATGATGACAGGCATGTATAACAGGTTAAGCACAGTTTTTGGTCTAAAATGTGACCTTCACATTGCTGCTATCTTTTATAAAATTTGTTCCCACATGTGTTCATATCCTCACATGAATCTTGCTAAAAAAGACATGCAACATTAGATAAGAATATTTCAAATAACAACTGCTATACCTTCTATATCAACAAAATGGACAGACTGCAGACATCAAACAATGTTATCTGATATGTAAGCCATTACAACTGTTTAAATATTAATTGTAAAGAAACATCACATAACTTGAGAGGATTTGCGTGGAAGTCCAAAAAAAAGTAATGCAGTTCTAGCAGTGAAATAACAGTATCTCAACTTGGTGAATCCAAGCAGTCTCTACTAGTACAGTACAAGTGCCTTCACCCCAGGTTGTTCTTATATAGTGCAGATTAACTCCACTGGACATGGTGAATCAGGCAATCTGCTCAAAGTGATGTCCGGGTATATATGGTGTGTAGATCTACATGATGCTATGCACACTCCTTTGCAATTCACGCATGAGTATTGAGAAGTGGGGCTTGGTAAGGGCTTGCAAATGTGACTTACTAACAGTAGTGCATGAATAATTAAGTGCTTAACACTCCTACCACTTTGATGTAGACTTACAGAGGTTGTGTCTGGGGAATATACTTAGAAAATAAATTTGAGATTACATTGGATTTCTTAGAAGATAAAACATTATAACACATTTCTGAATATATGCTTAATGGTAAACATACCTGGGAATACAAAGTGCGTGTAATTTACATGAAGTGCAAGAAAAATTAATATACAAACAATACATACCTAAATACATGCAAAACATAATGCACCCACTTTACAAATGTATCAAAAGACAGTTTGATCACAAAAGAAATGGAGGAATATACTCTTCTATTGCAGATATCTGTCCTTAGTGTGACATGATTTCTTAGGTCAACTGTTGCAAATATCGAAAGCATGCAGTCATCAACTGTGAAATGAGAAATAACAACTTTGATAAAATCTATATATTGCTCTATAAACTGTTAGAATGTCATAGCTTGAGATTATGTGCTCCACTTTGTCTGCATCATAAATCTCTCTTTGCATATGGCGCACACTGTTAATCTTCCCATTGCTTTAGGTTGCTGCCATGCTTCCAATATTCAAACATAAAAAGAGTGATGTCTGTGTAAAGCTAGGGATTCTTAATGTCCACATTTTCATGGCATAAGACCACAGAGTTGAGAAATCATCACACAAGCACATTTACCTTTTTCTTTCTCTCTTTTTTTTTTTTTTGGCTTCATCCTTTGTGCAAAGCTTGGTATTGTGCCTTGGTGAATGTTATTCGTCACTAGCAATAAATGATGATTTTCTTCCCAAGGCAAAAACTCAAACATTTAATTTGGAATGCTATTAGTAGTGCAAGTAAGACTCTGCCACTGTGCTTCCATCAGCACTCTGGACTATTGAGTTAAAAAAATACACCTGACAATTCCCTTTCTCTGTGACTCAAAGTGATAATGTGGTAAATTTGGTGAAACAGCAGGGAAAAATAAGTTATATACTCAGCATAATGTTCCATCTATATTGTTGATTTTCACTTTTCCCTCACTGATGGGTTTGGATGCGAGCCCTTGGATCCAACTCAGCCTTTGCAAAAGCTTGTGGCAGCCAACAAAGCTCTTGGGCCCATCCCCTTACCCACAATGCACCTTTCCCAATTACCTCAAATCTTGTTTGCTAAGAAAAATTAGCTATTAGAATATATAGTAGCATACTCCAGGATGAACATACATACAATCATTAATCTATTACTGGAGCCATAAAAAAAAAAAAAAACAATTTAATCAAATTTTAGAGCATCACATCCTTTCAGGAGACCTGGATGGGGGGCTGGAGGGTGGGTTGTGAGGAAAAAGTGAAAATCAATGACACAGATTGACCATTATGGTGAGTACATAACTTCTTTATCTGATGTCAATTTTCACTTTATCCTCACTGATGGGATAGTGTCCCTAGCTACCTTCCTCTAGGGTGGCTCATGGAAGGATATTCCTCAGAACCATTGAACCAAATGAAGCCCTTACCCTGGAGACCCAATCCAACTTGTAATGAGTAGTAAATGTGTCAGGATTAGCCCAAGCAGCTGCAGCACAAGTAGTGTCTATAGAAGTTCTAGAATGGAAAGCAAAAGAAGCAACCATAGCTGTGGTTGAGTGCACCTTAACAGGTCTTGGCAAATACTTACTTTGTGCCTTACAGATGAAAAATATACAGTCTATGATCTATTTTGCTAAATTTATCTTAGATACCGGTAGGCCCTTTCTTGATTCAGAATAGGAAACAAATAATTGACCCCCTTTCCTGAAGTCTTGTTCTATGGAGTTAAACATGCAACTATTTTTGAACATCCAATAAATGGAGTAAATACCCCCACCATTTTGGAAATTTGGAAAGAAGACTGATAAATCAATATTATTCTCTGAAACTATCTTCAGTAAAAAGGAAGAATTGGTTCATAAAGAAACTCTGTCTTTATGAAAAAGACACGTAAGGAGGTTGGGAAAATAAAGCCTGTAATTCTGATATTCTTCTGGCTGATGTGATAGCTATGAAGAAAAACGTGTTCCAGGATAAAACTTCTTAAGTCACAACTTGTCACTGGTTCGAAGGGGGATTATATGATATGTGTCAGGACAAAATTTAAATCCCATAGAGGGGAAGGATCTTTGTAAGGGGGCATTAATAAGACTGTCCTTTTTAAAAAGGTTTTACAGAGCATGTGTTAATTTAAGGAAAAGCCATCTTCCCCAAGGTGGAAATTAGATATGGATGCTAGCTGGACTCTGATAGTAGTGGCAGCTACTCCTTTATTGAACAATTGGGCTAAGAAGTCTAGGATTGAGTGGATAGGGGCAGTGAAGGGATCCACGTAATGAGATTTAGCCCAAACAGCAATCCTTTTCCACTAACTTTTATATAACTTGTGAGTGGAAGGTTTATGAGATGGTAATAAAATGTGATGAACTGGGGAAGACAGCAGTGGATGCCTGGCTATTACTGGAATTGGAGGAGCCAAGCTGTCAGTTTGAGGTTGTTCACGTTGGGGTGAATCATTCCTGTTGGGTGTGACAGTAGATCCAGAGCTGGGTCCAGAGTTCAAGGTTTTTGCAGAAGACGAGTTCAGAGGAAGAGAAACCAGATCTGTCAAGGCCAAAAGGGGGCAATCAGAATTTCTGTTCTTTTTATTTATTTATTTTTTATTTATTTTACATTTGTTGACCGGGCTAGTCCAACTGGACACAATATCCGTTTTCAGTAGAGGCCCGGGGAGAAAAGCTCCATTACAGGTAAATACACAACAATTTATCATGTTAGGCATAATATTAGTCAAAATATAAGGTAGAAAAAAGAAAAAATTTTTCAAATACAAAACAAATACTCATAATAGGAAGTAAACTTATACTATATACAACTATATTAGACTATATAAAAGATGTAACAGTAACATAGGATACAGACAGAACAAACTTAACTGGTAAAAAGCCCAATTCTTAGATAATAACTCTCAAAACTCCTGATAGTTTATAGAGGAGTTAAGTCAGGAGGGGTAGGGTGGAAGAGCTGGGAGAGTGTGGACATTATTTTAGTCAGGATTAGCACATGGACATATCCATTTTGTTTTGAGATGTTCTTTAATGTGTTTTTTGAAAAGAGAGGTAGAGGTTAGATTAGTTATTCCTTGAGGAGTTGATTCCAGATTTTCCCTATTGAGTTTGCAAGTAATGAATCACCAGCTTTATTATTTGATTTAGGTAGTGATACTAGTAGTCGATTTGCAGAACGGAGTGTGGCTAGGTTTCTATATGGTATAATCATTTTTGAAAGGCTGGGGGTAACCTCAGGGTAGTGAAGGGTCTTATGAATGATAAGTAGTTGTTGATAGAATAACTGGTTATTTAGCTCTAACCAATCTAGTTGTTTGAGATTAAGACAATGATGAGTTCTTAGGGAGTAGCAGTAATGAATCTGGCTATACTATTGTAGCAGATGGAGAGTGTGGTAGTGTTACTTTTGGATAAGTTGGTATAGATGGGTGAGGCATAAAAGAGGGTGGAGATCAGGTGTGTCTGTGCAATGGTCTTTCTAGTTTCAGGGGTAAGAAAAGGTTTAATTCTGTAGAGTGTCCCAATTTTTTTGTTGACATTTTTAACAGTGGTGTTAATGTGTTCATCATAATTGAGATGGTTATCGATAGTTACACCTAGCAGTCGCGTGGTCTTGTCAGGGTTAATACAGGTTGCATTATTTGAAGAGATAGTGAAGAGAGGAGTGGGAGATTTTTGGGTAGGAGTAAAGAGGAGAAGTTTAGTTTTTTTGGGGTTAAGTAGGAGGCAGTGTTGCAAAAACCAATTTTCCACATTTTGGAAGACTGTTTGGGTCAGGGACTGGAGGGAGGAAATATTTTTTTCAGTGCAGATTAGCGTTGAGTCATCAGCATATTGAATGCAGGTGGCTTGTGGTATATTCAGATATAGGTCGTTGATAAATAAGGAAAAAAGAAGGGGACCTAGGATAGATCCTTGTGGAACACCAATATTTACTGAGAGTAGGGAAGATAGGTTGTTCTCCCAAAGGACTGCTTGTTGCCTGTTGTGGAGATAGCTCTTAAACCACTGTAAAGAGTGTGGGCTGAGAGAAAAAAGGTTTAGTTTGTACAAAAGTATATTGTGGTTAACCATATCAAAGGCTTTAGAAAGATCTATGAAAAGTGCTGAGGAGAAAGAATTATTGTTCCTATTTTTATTTATGGAGTCAGCGAAGGAAAGGAGGGCAGTTGTAGTACTGTGGAAAGGCCTAAATCCATGTTGACAGTTAGCTAGAAGTTTGTTTTGTAGAAGGTAGCTAAGCATTTGTTTGTGAATACATCTTTCCATTATCTTGGCTAATGGGGAAAGTAAGGCAATAGGGCGAAAATTTGAGAGTTCATTTGATGAGCCTCCTTTATGTAGGGGAATTATATGAGATATTTTCCATAAGGTGGGGATTGTTCCTTCAGTTATAGTCCTATTTATCAGTATAGATACCGGATATTGGATAGCTTTAGCAGCTATTTGTAGGTATTCATATGGGAGTTGGTCTGCAGATGGGGTGCATGGTTTGAGTTTCTTAAGAAGCCTATAAATAAGGGATGTGGCAACGGGTTGGATTTGGAAGTCACTATATGAGGGAGAAGAGATTTTTGGTAAGGTTACAGATGGTATAGGTAATGAGTTAGCTAGGGATTTAATGGCTTCTGTAAAATAGTTGTTAAAGGCATCAGGGATCTGTGTAGCATTGTTGGGGTGAAAGCCTGTAGGAGTAGGAGTCGGTGAATGTCCAGGTTTAAGAAGTTTATTAATGCTTGCCCAGAATTTTTGAGGGAATTTTGACTACCTTGTTGAAGGTGAAGATAATAATCCTTTTATCTTTAACAGTATCTCTTTGGTGGCATTCCTTAATTGTTTAAAAAGGAGATGATCTGATGGGCATCTACTGGCTCTCCATTTGGTCCAGATTTTATTTCTAAGGACCATTTTATCTTTTGTTTGCTTAGACAGCCATGGGGCAGGTTTGGTTCTTATCCTAGTAGTGTGATAAGGGGCATGATGGTCAAGGATTTGAAGAAAGTTTGTATTAAAGTAGGTTACTGCTTTATTAAGTTCAAGGTAAGTTAGTGGTGACCAGTTACATGCTTGCAATTCTGTAAGAAAGTTATCAAGGTTAAAACACTTTTTTGAGCGGGATGTTTTTAGTTTATGAGTATGAGGAATATTCACTTTTTGTCTTATGACATATGTAAGCATATGATCACTGATACAATCAGGAAGGGTTCCTGGGGTGTAGATGCTGGGGTGGCTATTAGTGAGTATCCAATCAAGAGTGGTTTCTTTTCTATTTTGTTTATGGGTTCTAGTAGGAGTTGTAATTAATTGTGAGAAACCATAGAGATTAATATGGTTCGTTGGGTTTTGGTTAGAGCAGGTTATCCAGTCAATGTTAAAGTCACCTAGTATTATGGTTTCCTGGGGTTGTTGGTTGGATGTTGAACTGAGTAAGTTTTCTAGGGTCTGAGTATTATTACCAGGGGGAAGATACATACAAATTAGATAAATAGCTTTGTTATTGTTGATCTGGAGTTTGGTGGATAAGGATTCAGCTTTAGGGTCTGATAGTGAAAGTTCATTATGGAGGGAAAGTTGGAGATTATTTTGTAGAAGATGGCTATACCACCACCTTTCCTAGTTTTGCGGTCATTTCTGAGTATGTTGTAGCCAGGGGGGGTAATTTCCTGGTCCTGAGTGGAGGGTTTTAACCATGTTTCAGTAAGACATAAAATGTCAAATGAATGCAAGTTTAATAGTGCATGGATATGATGTACTTTATTATTTATGCTTCTAATATTAAGGTGAGCTATTAGAAGAGGGTTAGATGTTTTAATACAAGGTGGAGGTATAGATAGAGGATGTCTATTTGTGTTTGGATTGGTCTTAGTGTAGGGGCCAGGGTTAGGATGTATATCACCATGTAAGAGGAGGTAATGATTGTAATTGAATAAGCATTTAAGGAATTTAAGCAAGTTATTAGCATATTTTTTGTTAAGGTAGAATGATATATGTGTTGTTCTGTGGTATTTTGGTAGAAGATAAGTAGTGGAACAAGTTATATTACTGTGGTTAAGGGTAGTGAGAGAAGAGGATGGTAGTGTTTGCTTGAGATGGTGATTTTGTGTCTTTAAATAGCTGTTTTCAAAGAAGGTGATATAGTAGGTTATAGAAAGAGAGGCTAGAATAAAGGTAAAGAGAAGGATGTAAGAGAGGAGGGGTTTAAGTGTAGGAGGCATGGTGTTGAGTAAGTGTTAGGATAAGATGAGTAGTGATGTAAGGTTATTTGAGATATAAAAAAAGGGGAAAGCAGGAACAGTATAGTGGTTGTTATTAATAGTAAGTAGATGTTAGAAGAAAGTAGCAGGTGTAAGGGGTGGATTGGTTAGGTAAGGGGTGCCGATAGGGAGAGAAGTGAAATAAAATAGGAGTACAAGGAAACTAGACGGTAGTGTGGAGGTAAAATAGTAGAGATTGGAGTAGCAAGAGGAGGGCAAAGAGTAATGTGAGATAATAGGTAGGAGGAGAGGACAATTACTATGAAGGATGGTGATAGGCGAAGGGAATTGGGGGAGTGTCTAGTGAGCTATAAGTTAAGGACCCCTAGGGGTGGGTGGGATATGGGGGTAGGGTGGGGAGCGAAGCGGGGCAGACACAAAAACCAGGAGAGAGCAAGAGGGAGAGAAAACAATCAGTAAGGTGCAAATTAAGGGCAGGAGGCAGGCTAACGGTGGGTGGCTAAGGGTAGAAAGTGGAGAAAGGGGAAGAGAGAAGATAAATTACTAAGATAAGTGAGGCTAAAAAGAAAAAACAGTATGGGGATAGGCACCAGGGAAGCCTAGAGACGGTAGAGGTGGTGAAGGTGCAGCCAAGAGAATAGTTTGATAAGACTAAGGGACTGGAGACTATAGTCAGGGCTCAGAAAGGAAAGAAAAACAAGGAAATAGGAAAGAGAAAAGGCGGTCTAAGGGATAGAGTAGTAACTAAAACTGGGTGGGGGTGGGGGTTTGCTGCTGGCAGTGACTGGCAGTATTCAAGTTAAAGTTACAAGGGTAGAGGATAACTAATACCATATAGTAATACTTGTGATAAACTCAAAAACAAAACACTGTAACATACACTAATGTTTACTGTGGATATTTCCAGGGTGGTTTAGATAACCCGGGGGGGAACCCAAGGCAGGATCTGGTAGGTGGTTATAGCAGTTCTTAGGAGTCCAGGATGAATACTTCCAGGAGTTAAGAGAGTGGAGAAAAAGTATCTTATACCAGACTAATGTTTACTGTGGATATTTCCAGGGTGGTTTAGATAACCGGGGGGGAACCCAAGGCAGGATCTGGTAGGTGGTTATAGCAGTTCTTAGGAGTCCAGGATGAATACTTCCAGGAGTTAAGAGAGTGGAGAAAAAGTATCTTATACCAGACTAATGTTTACTGTGGATATTTCCAGGGTGGTTTAGATAACCGGGGGGGAACCCAAGGCAGGATCTGGTAGGTGGTTATAGCAGTTCTTAGGAGTCCAGGATGAATACTTCCAGGAGTTAAGAGAGTGGAGAAAAAGTATCTTATACCAGACTAATGTTTACTGTGGATATTTCCAGGGAGGTTTAGATAACCGGGGGGGAACCCAAGGCAGGATCTGGTAGGTGGTTATAGCAGTTCTTAGGAGTCCAGGATGAATACTTCCAGGAGTTAAGAGAGTGGAGAAACAGTATCTTATATCAGACTAATGTTTACTGTGGATATTTCCAGGGTGGTTTAGATAACCGGGGGGGAACCCAAGGCAGGATCTGGTAGGTGGTTATAGCAGTTCTTAGGAGTCCAGGATGAATACTTCCAGGAGTTAAGAGAGTGGAGAAAAAGTATCTTATACCAGACTAATATTTACTGTGGATATTTCCAGGGTGGTTTAGATAACCGGGGGGGAACCCAAGGCAGGATCTGGTAGGTGGTTATAGCAGTTCTTAGGAGTCCAGGATGAATACTTCCAGGAGTTAAGAGAGTGGAGAAAAAGTATCTTATACCAGACTAATGTTTACTGTGGATATTTCCAGGGTGGTTTAGATAACCGGGGGGGAACCCAAGGCAGGATCTGGTAGGTGGTTATAGCAGTTCTTAGGAGTCCAGGATGAATACTTCCAGGAGTTAAGAGAGTGGAGAAAAAGTATCTTATACCAGACTAATGTTTACTGTGGATATTTCCAGGGTGGTTTAGATAACCGGGGGGGAACCCAAGGCAGGATCTGGTAGGTGGTTATAGCAGTTCTTAGGAGTCCAGGATGAATACTTCCAGGAGTTAAGAGAGTGGAGAAAAGTATCTTATACCAGACTAATGTTTACTGTGGATATTTCCAGGGTGGTTTAGATAACCGGGGGGGAACCCAAGGCAGGATCTGGTAGGTGGTTATAGCAGTTCTTAGGAGTCCAGGATGAATACTTCCAGGAGTTAAGAGAGTGGAGAAAAAGTATCTTATACCAGACTAATGTTTACTGTGGATATTTCCAGGGTGGTTTAGATAACCGGGGGGGAACCCAAGGCAGGATCTGGTAGGTGGTTATAGCAGTTCTTAGGAGTCCAGGATGAATACTTCCAGGAGTTAAGAGAGTGGAGAAAAAGTATCTTATACCAGACTAATGTTTACTGTGGATATTTCCAGGGTGGTTTAGATAACCGGGGGGGAACCCAAGGCAGGATCTGGTAGGTGGTTATAGCAGTTCTTAGGAGTCCAGGATGAATACTTCCAGGAGTTAAGAGAGTGGAGAAAAAGTATCTTATACCAGACTAATGTTTACTGTGGATATTTCCAGGGTGGTTTAGATAACCGGGGGGGAACCCAAGGCAGGATCTGGTAGGTGGTTATAGCAGTTCTTAGGAGTCCAGGATGAATACTTCCAGGAGTTAAGAGAGTGGAGAAAAGTATCTTATACCAGACTAATGTTTACTGTGGATATTTCCAGGGTGGTTTAGATAACGGGGAACCCAAGGCAGGATCTGGTAGGTGGTTATAGCAGTTCTTAGGAGTCCAGGATGAATACTTCCAGGAGTTAAGAGAGTGGAGAAAAAGTATCTTATACCAGACTAATGTTTACTGTGGATATTTCCAGGGTGGTTTAGATAACCGGGGAACCCAAGGCAGGATCTGGTAGGTGGTTATAGCAGTTCTTAGGAGTCCAGGATGAATACTTCCAGGAGTTAAGAGAGTGGAGAAAAAGTATCTTATACCAGACTAATGTTTACTGTGGATATTTCCAGGGTGGTTTAGATAACCGGGGGGGAACCCAAGGCAGGATCTGGTAGGTGGTTATAGCAGTTCTTAGGAGTCCAGGATGAATACTTCCAGGAGTTAAGAGAGTGGAGAAAAAGTATCTTATACCAGACTAATGTTTACTGTGGATATTTCCAGGGTGGTTTAGATAACCGGGGGGGAACCCAAGGCAGGATCTGGTAGGTGGTTATAGCAGTTCTTAGGAGTCCAGGATGAATACTTCCAGGAGTTAAGAGAGTGGAGAGAAAAGTATCTTATACCAGACTAATGTTTACTGTGGATATTTCCAGGGTGGTTTAGATAACCGGGGAACCCAAGCCAGGATCTTGTAGGTGGTTATAGCAGTTCTTAGGAGTCCAGGATGAATACTTCCAGGAGTTAAGAGAGTGGAGAAAAGTATCTTATACCAGACTAATGTTTACTGTGGATATTTCCAGGGTGGTTTAGATAACCGCAAAGGGAACCCAAGGCAGGATCTGGTAGGTGGTTATAGCAGTTCTTAGGAGTCCAGGATGAATACTTCCAGGAGTTAAGAGAGTGGAGAAAAGTATCTTATACCAGACTAATGTTTACTGTGGATATTTCCAGGGTGGTTTAGATAACCGGGGGGGAACCCAAGGCAGGATCTGGTAGGTGGTTATAGCAGTTCTTAGGAGTCCAGGATGAATACTTCCAGGAGTTAAGAGAGTGGAGAAAAAGTATCTTATACCAGACTAATGTTTACTGTGGATATTTCCAGGGTGGTTTAGATAACCGGGGGGGAACCCAAGGCAGGATCTGGTAGGTGGTTATAGCAGTTCTTAGGAGTCCAGGATGAATACTTCCAGGAGTTAAGAGAGTGGAGAAAAAGTATCTTATACCAGACTAATGTTCTATCCAACTTGATGGCTTTCTGTAGAAATGTGGAGATCAAGGGGATGGGGGAAAGGGGTAAAAGATGCCTGAGGGCCAATTGGGAAGAAGACCATCTCTCAGGTATTCCCCTTGTGGGGGGATTAGGGCAAAGTAGATGCTGCATTTGCTGTTGTTTGGAGAGGCAAAAATATCACAGGAAGGCTGGCCCCAGTTTTCAAAAACCATCTTCATCAAATTCTGATTGAGGGACCACTTATGAGGCATCAGAATAGACCTGATGAATTTGTCTGCTATCACATTGGACTTCCCCAGGATGTACATTACTATCAGAAAGTGATTGGATGAGGTCACCCATTTCCAAACCCCGAGGGCTTCTCCACAAAGGGCGTATGACCTGGTTCCTCCTTGCTTGTTGATGTACCAAACCACCAACATACTGTCTGACTGGATCGCAATTGTTCCCAGAGGGAGAACATCCTGAAAGGCCTGCAATGTAAAAGCAACAGTCTCATCTCTATCTAGTACATTTATATGCATTTTGGAATTGATGGTAGACCAGGTGCCTTGAATTGTCTTTCCCAGAAAATGTATCCCCCCGCCTTATCTGAGAACCATCAGTAGTCACCATGGCCTTAGGCTGAGGGGGAATGAAAGGATAGCCTTGGATTTCTTGATTGGACTGAATCCACCACCAGAGATATTTTTTGCTTATGTTGTTGAGTCAAATTTGATAAGACATCGTAAGATCTAGAATGGACCATTGCATCGCTAAGAGCCACTGCAAAATTTTCATGTGAAAGCATACTAATGGGACTAGGACTATGGCCACCATCCATAGGCCCTAGAGTTTGTAGCACCAGGTGAGCAGCTACAGATTTTCTTTGAAGTAAAGTCCTGACCTGACTGAGGATGGTATACGAGTCTTGTGGTTGAAAATATGGCTACTATTCATGCTGTATCTAGACTGGCTCCTAAAAATTCTAGATTTTGAGATGGTTCCAAATGCGATTTTTCAAAGTTTATTGAGATGCCTAGTTTTGCACAGGTTTGTAAGATCTAGTCTCTTGCCTGTATAAGTAGATGCCTGGTTGGGGTGGAAATGAGCCAGTCGTCCTGATATGGAAACACTCAGAATCCTTGTCGTCTCAAGTGATCCACCACTACTGCCATGCATTTGGTAAACACTCTGGGGCTGTAGTGAGACCAAAGTGCAGAACTCTGAATAAGAAATGACTGGCTCCCAGCCAGAAGTGTAAGTGCCTTCTACACCCTCTGTCCATCTTGATGTGGTAGTACACATCCTGAACTTCTATAGAGCACATCAAGCTGTATTTTTCCAAGAAAGAAAGAATGGACTGTACTGTGACCATCCAAAACTTGCTCTTTTGTACTGATTTGTTTAGTTTTCTGAGATCCAGGATCAGTCTCCAGTCCCCCATTTTCTTTGTAATGAAAAAAAACCTTGAGTACATTCCCTGGTCTGGGGGAACTTCTTGGATGATCCATCGGAGAGGATAAAGTGAAAACTGACGATATCATATTGAAGGGTTTCAATCCATACAACAGGTAGTTTTGCTGAAAGGTTCAGAATGAGAATTGTCTCACAGGTTATATTACAAATTGAACCACCAAACTGTGTAATGAATCCTAAATTCATTACCTATACTCTTTGTGAATTTATGTTAAGCATAACACTGGTCATATTTAATTGAAATTACAGTTGCATATGTATAATGAAAACAATACTTAGTAATGATTGGGGAAAAAGCTGTTATGCTTAAGAGGGACTATAATTCAGGATTTAGTTCCAACTTTTGATAATTTGAATGTGACACAAATGTTTTGTTGTTGGAACCTGATCTATTCTTAATAGTAATAACATTTTATATGCATGAAACACAAAATATGACATTTAATAAAGTATAAATAAATAAAATCAGTAATGTGATGAATGTTGAAATATTTATAATGTTTTTGGTAATCATGACAATAATGCAGTTCCTTTAAAAAGATAATTCTTATCTGTATATTTTGTGTCAGAAAGAAGCTTCTGTAATCTCCTCTGTGGCCCATTCCTCAAGAACTGTCATTACTTGAAGGCCTGATGATGTGTAACGGAAATGCAATTATCATGTGGCAAACACTGCTAAACGATTGAATGCGTCAGTGGGATGCCATAAGAGCTGGTTTCCTTGCTAAGATGTACCCCTTATTTGGATTCTGTTTTAATGCTTGCTTTCTTGATGTTGTTGTTGTACTTCTGCATTTGCAGCTGCTTGGCACTGCAAAATGTTAACTTTCGGCACTCACTGTTAACAAGAGATATTCAAATCTAAAGGCAAAATCTCGAAATTTTAACTTGGACTGTTGTCAGCAGTCCAACTAAGACTGGCACCATTGAGCTGGACAATACTGAGTAAAGAAAGTACATTTGTCAATTACCTTTCCTAGTGGATCAAAGTGTTAAAGCAGTGAGTTTGGAAAAAAACAGCAGAAGTAATGTAGGGTTTGAATGTAGTTAGCAAATAATTTTAATGTGGGGTCAGAATCAATATTGACACTGATAATTTATTAGGAATTTAATATGAAATGCAACTGACATTTACAAAAATTAAATTTGCAGCTTAGCTCCTTGCAATGGTTGATAAATATGCTAACTATAATATGTTAAGCATGTTAAACATAACAATGAAAGGTAATTTAAACTACATTTGCATTTGTGCAATCTGCACTATCGTTATTAGAAAAATATTGCTCAACATATATAATTATTAGATGTGGAGGACAGTATGTCATATGTATGGCACTTTCTCCAACATGTTTTACTCAGTTCATGCAATTCAATGCACATGAAATTGTTTCACAGAAATAAATAATGTTTTTTTACATATAACTCCAATAACATAACAAAAGACACAAACATAGAGGCTTTATAATTAGATCTCTGCTCATTTTGAAATTGTTGCCCCTTAATTTACAAGTTCAAAATGTTTGTTCTTCCATGGCATTAACAGTTAATAAATAACATTTAGAATTGTAGTCTCCTTTTTTAGTCATAGGTTCAATTCAAAGGTGATATTACTCAAAGTTTTTATTTTGTATGTCCCACTAACACATGATGTCCCAATTCATACCATTTACCTCTAACCAAACAAAATGATTGACTTCAACAATTGGCTAAGCTTCTAGTGAAATTCAAAGGGGATCCAGTATCTGTCTGCCTGGGATGACATGGTCGACAGACCACAATGCTTTGCCAGAGATGGCCTGCACCTGTCACCCCTGGGATTCCGGATACTAGCTAAGGGTCTTGCCGCCCCTATAGTGCCTTTTTAGGCAAGGTTCAAATGACAAATTTATCACCGTAACAGGAACAGGCAAGCAAAAAATGAGGGTAATGCTACTCAATACTAGAAGTCTAAATCTCAAAATGAACTCACTCGAGGCACTCCTTAAAATGGGGAACATCAGTATCTGGGCAGTGACTGAGATCTGGTTCAGGGCTCTAGAGAGCAGCCCCTGCATTACCAGGGTACAACTCATACCACACTTTTCAGCCATCTAACCTGGACCAGAACACCAAAGGTGGAGGTGTGTCCATATTCATTAAGGATATCCACACCGCCAGGCTAGTTGCACAGAATAATGCATCTGAGGTTATCCAAATGCAACTAACTCTGGGCAAAACTGCAATCCAAATTGTAGATTGCTACCAATCCCCCACCATGCCCCAGGATTCCCACTCCTCTTTTCTTGATATACTGGAAAATATTAGGGTTCAACCAAACACCATAATAATAGATGATTTCAACTACCCCACCATTAACTGGGAAAGCTACTCATGTACCAACTCCTTTGTACAATGCTTCCTGGAATTCATAAATTCCAATGCGCTGGATCAACTTATCCACAACCCCACCAGGGGCAACAATATCCTAGACCTAGTCATGACCAACATGTTCCACACCTGAAGTCAACTCCTCATTGGTCAGATCTGACCATAAGCTAATCACCCTAGATATCCGCATCCTGCCCCCACACACCATTAAGGAAACCACAGTAAAAAATTTCTCCAAAGCCAACTTCATGCTTCTTAAGACAGAAGTGGTGAACTTCATGACACCCATGCAAATGGACAATACAGTTACGACTGCCGAATGCATTCAATAAGCACTTACACGAGTGCATGGATCATGCTATCCCAAACAGAAACAAGACACTATCCTCCAAAAAAGGAAGCCAATCTGGTGGGCCCCTGCCATAGACAAACTCTACAACAGAAGGGAGAAATTATTGCAAAAGAGAGTAAACTCCCATGAGTGGAGGAGATCCCTGGTCAGCCTCAGTAAGAAGCTGAGATCCCTTATAAGATCCTCCAAAGCAAGCTAAGAAAACAAAATCGCCACTGATTCTAAGGGCAACCATAAACAATTCTATAGCTATGTCAAGAATCTCGATGGCAACACCCAGATCTGCTCTGAGTTACAGCACAATGGCATGAAAATTACAGAAACAACTGATATTGCCAACACCCTGGCATATAGGTTCAGTGCTAACTTTACCCATCTCTCACCCCCTAAAGGGCCCATATCTATACACGAAGAATGCAGAATCCCTGTAATCACATCTATGTAGGTAAAAGTTGCACTCTCTAAAACCAAAAACACAGCATCCATGGGACCGAACAACATCCCAGGCTGCGTTTTACACAAACTTCACAATGAACTGACTCCCCCACCTAAGTACCATATTCAATCATAGTCTCATGTCAAGTGACAGTTATCCCACTCCACAAAGTGGGAGCCACCACTAATTCTGGGAACTATCACCCTATTAGCCTGATGAGCCTGGTCTGCAAGGCCATGGAACTTATCATCATGAAACTCATAAACAAAGACATTGGTAACCTCCAAACTCTGGACCCCACCCAGTTCAGGTTTGTGAAAGGCAGATCATGCCTTCTGAACCTGATCGACTTCTTTGAGGCAGTCACCAAATCCGTAGACGAGAGTAAGGTGGATCACACAGCCTAGCTTGACCTCGTCAAGGCTTTCGACACCATCCCCCATTCTGGAATTATAGCTAAACTCACTAAACTAGGTATGAATCCCTACATCACAAGATGGGTTGCCAATTGGCTCACTGACAAAACCCGCACTGTAAAAGTTGCAGACTCCAAATCTGACTTCAAACCAGTGACAAGTGGAGTACCACAGGGTTTAGTCCTGGGACCTCTCCTATTTGGTATCTAATTTTCTGAAGTACAGGTTAACACGGAATGCCTCTGGCTAATGAAATTCACAGATGACTGCAAACTAGGAGCCATAGTTGAGTGCCCAAATTATGTGGACATCCTACAGAAGGGCCTCACTGCGACTGATGCCTGGTGTCAGAGGCATGGCTTCAAGCTCAATGCCAAAAAGTGCATTGTTATCCCCTTTGTTAAAACTCTGTACCCATGAACTACCACATAAACGGCAGTCTACTTAACGCCGAATGTGTGATAAGACACTTTGGGACCCAGGTGGACAGTAGTCTCTCTTTTGATAATCACATCACCACAGTAGTCAGGAAATCCTTCTATGTGGCACACCTCATCACAAAAGGGTCCTCATCCAGGAAAAAAGAGGTCATTGTTCCCCTCTACTCTGCACTCATTAGACCCATTATAGAGTACAATGCCCCTTTTGGAATGTACCTCACAAGACATCTGCAGCAGCTGGAAAGGCACAGAAGTACCTCACAAAGAAGATTACTGGCTTCAAACAGATGCCCTACACTGACCATCTCAAAAAACTCCAGCTTTACTCTGTAGCATATCACCTACTCTGAGAAGATCTCTGCCTCACATATAAAGCTATGTTAAACCCAGAGCTGTTGGACATGCTACGCCTAAAGAAATCACAATCCCTCCGAGCTACATGCTCTAGGGACCTAAACCTTGTCACCACAATAAACAGGACATGCTGGAGGGATAGATTCCTGTCCCAGAGACTTCCTGTACTCTGGAACAAGCTACCCATCTATGTCACGCAAAGTTCCTCATTAGCACTTTTCAAGAAAAATCTTGATGAGTGGATGGGAAATAGGAAATACACCCCAGGGATCACTTCTGCGGCTCTGCTCGACAGGGACACAGGAAATTAACCTTCCTGGGTGGTGTAAGCCAGGGAACCTTGTTGTCTGGGCTTACTTAGGCCCTTGGGCCAATAGCCTAGTACCTACCTACCTATGAACCTATGAACCTACGAACTAGCCTAGTGGGACTATCCTGGCCAATAAAGAATAAATAAATAAATAAATAAATAAATAAATAAATAAATAAAATGTTATGAGATGTCCAATAAAGGATATATATATATATATATATATATATATATATATATATATATATATATATATATATATATATATATATATATGTATATATATAGTTATTAAGTTTTAGTACTGAGATGAGAAGTGCTGTGTTGTTAAAATTGTGGATGTTTTGATGGTGTGGGGTGATATCTAACACATTTTATAATTATAGCAAAGTCACATACTCTTTTTATTTTACCTTTCCTTTCTGTGAATATTGCAGCATGATAGGGTAATTTTCTCATCATTTGTTACTGGCTTTAGCCAAGTTTCAGTAATGACAAGTATGTCTGCATTATAAAAGACTATTTAAATATGTGTGTCTTGTTGTAGTTTGTTCCAGATATTTCTATGATTCATGTTTAGTAGCAACAGGGTAATACTCTGGATGTGGGGAAGAGATAGTTTAAGTGTTGCTATAGTGGGGGTAACTGTGAGCCATACTTCTCAATTGTCTAGATTTTTGCCTTGTATTTCTGATCTTTCTTGCAAACCACTGAGGACTTATGTTGCTAAATAATGACAGACATTTGAGTTTCAGACATCATATTCTTCAAATAAATGCATGCTAACTCAAATCCTGCTATTGTAACAACTTTTGTAAGTTTATAATAGCAATAATTAAAATCTTTTACCCATTATTTTTGGCTTTGTCCAGATTTCTTGCACTACAAGGTTGAGAGGTATGCCATGGGCATTACAGTTGAGCCTGGGGTAAGATGTATATATCTACTAAGTATAAAAGGAGATTTGATATATTGATATGAAGGCAGCTATCTGTATTTATGTTTAATCTTTATGGTAATTTTTTTAATGATTTAAAAGATACGATAAGGATAACTAAGTAAACAGGAATAGCTGTAATAGAAGAGTTACATATGATTGCCTTTTGGAGTGACTTCCCAAGTCTCTGAATCTGCAATAATTCTCAGGGAAATGCTTTTGAAATGAGTGTACAGAGCTCTTTAAACACTCCAGTAGGACCAGAGAAGATACCTACTAACTGTAGTAAAATACCTCTTAATTGAAGACAAGGAACAACTATTGAGAATTCCATACACTCTACGAAAATAACAGCATTTTTGTTTTAAAATCAGATTTACCATAGACTTCAGACAAAGGCAAACCTATCCATCAGATAGATCATGAAAAATGATTCACGCAAAAATAATATTGCTATAGAAAAACCCTTAATAATAGGTGGATCCATCATCAGTTGAAGAGGTATATTTTAGCATGGTAAAATGAGGAATGCATTTGTTTTGTGCCTTCCAGGCATTAACATAATTATGGATATCATAAAATTACAGCAAAATTATTATTCTGTTTGGCGTAAATCATATAAAAGATTGTCAGCTAGTATATACAGCAAGAGATGCCATTAGCATGTTACACTATTTTAAGAAAAAGTAACTAGTCATATTTTTTTTATCTTAATATTAAGAAACACAATGCTTTAGAAAAGGGAGCATTAATAACACTGGATCATTCTATATTATGACAAAATTGGTGGCAAACAGTAATCAGTGGCAAAAGACAGCTGTACTTTTCTTTTACAGGTTGCAGATTTCTAGCTGCAGCCATCTTAAATCAGTGTGATCTTACTGTAGCTTACTGTAGATGGCTAAACCTTGGCATGATTTTCAGACTACACTGGGAACAAAAACAATATCTTAAAGCATTGTATGATTTAGTGTACTATGTACTAACGCTAGCAGTTTGATATACAAATGTGATATTTGGAGAAATGAAGTTGTGAATTCTAAATATGATAATGCAGTTAAATCCAAAACTTTGCTTAAACCAGATGAATGGCATGATCACATACAGGGATATAACTTTTATGTAGTTTTGAAACCCATGTTGAGAGCATGGATGGAGACATATAAGCTTCCAACAAAAGCACTATTAATGTCACTGAAAAAAATTCTGATAACAACACTAACAGTGCTGGACTTAGAATAAGTTAAATAAAATGCAGTTAAATAAACAGTGGTTAAATAAGTAGCAGTTAAATAAATGGCAGTGAAATAAATAGTGGCTAAATGAACAATGGTTAAATAAATAGCAGTTAAATAAAATGCAGTCAAATAAATAGAGGTTAAATAAACAGCAGTACACTTATTATTTGTCAAAGATATGTCACAACTAATGGGCTTTTTACCTCGGAGAGTATAATAACATAATTCTGGTGGACACTTTTGGGAAACGAGGTGTATTATATTGACACAAGTAGTACATTACTATCCTATTTCTAAGATAAAAATCATTGTTACGCCAACTAGAGGGAACAATATACTTGATACAGTATGTATTACTGAACAATGTTTTATATTCTTTTTATTTATTTTGATATCTAAGCAGTTATGTGCGCATTGTTCTGGTCCATAAAAAGATTGCATCACATATCATATCTCATTTGTGAATACTTTGATTCTCCTTCTAATATTCAATACAAAAGCTGTATAAAATAATTCTCAAATTCCATGCTCTAAATGCTCTCCTTCCCCACTCAACTGCCACCATATAGCTTTTCCAATTAAACAAAATATGATCAATTTCCTTCTAAGTATCTCAGACTCACTTTGACCCAGCTTGTTGTTAGAATGTTCTGTTTCCCATCTTGTTGTACCAGTTTAATTCTCCTATAAACCTTCAAAATATTTCTCTTCGTTAGTTCATTCTTCCCAAAGCTCTTTATTCATCTGTACAATAAAGCCCAAATCCTGAAATAATTAAGGATAATCACGTATACTTTTTTAAAAAATCATGGCGCTATTAAGTTGTGACATAGAATAACAGAATGTGAATTAATATGCATAAAGTAAGGGAAGGCAGTGACTCTAATTATTGTCATTAATTTAATTGGTAAGATGCTTACCTAATAGACACAAGGTGCAGGGTTTCATTCTTACATGGGGTAAATGGCTAGGCTTAAAATGGCCCACAAGGGCAGTTAGCTTAGTACTAATCTATGAACATATGAACCAACACTGATTATAACCAGCATCATATAGTTGATGTCATGGGTTAGTACTAGGCTAAGTGCCCTTGTGAGCCATTGTAAGCCTAGCCAATCAGCCCTTGTGAGCCTCAAACCCAGCACCTTGTGTTTACAAGGCAAACACCTTAACCATTAGGCCATCCTCTCATCACTATGTCAGAAGACAGCATAAATAATTGCCATTCACCATAGCAGACAACATGCTTAGAGGTGACAATATTTCCTTTGAAATGTAATTTAGTTATTGTTATCCTAAAGTGTTTGAGGATTTCACAATGAAACCTGCATAAATATAGACAGCAGCACACATGGCCAAGGCTCAGAGCAATATTTCCCAGCACAGTAATCACACCCAATTTCTCTGCCATGCATTTTTGTACTTTCAGTTGCACAAAGGCAGCTGGCAAGGTTGTCTGTCAGTTTGTTCACAGGATGATACATGCAAGATCTGAATTGGGTGCTAATTCCCTGCCATATCGCTAGGTGTCCTTGAAAAGACATGGTAGGTGAAGGAGAGGGTTTTGCTCCATTTATCGTCCAAATGTGATGTGAAACAGACTCCTGGATCTTTCTGGCAATCCTCATTAAGTGATATAGCCATTGGGTTCTGCAGGGGAACTATACTGGGTCTCAGTATAAGTTTGAAGATTTGAATGGCTTGGCTAGACCTACACCAGTGTAACTGGCATTCCATGTATTGTTGAACAATGTTATGAACAATATAGTGACATGAAGAGGCACAAGCAGGACTTCTTGAGCTGAAGGGAGGCAGAATTTAGAACTGCAAGCACCCCCAAGTTGGATAAGTATTTTGACCTGTCACAAGCCAGTATAATACAATGGACTGGTCCAACAATACAATTATTCATTATGCTTCTAATTCCTCTGTTTTCTGTTCTCTACAGCTGATAAGGATATTGCTAGAAGCAAGGAGATGCATCAGGAATAATTTGCAGGCCTTAGGGAGGTGGGTCTATGTCAGATGATCGACTTTTCGGAAACTTGAAAAAATATTGAAGAGACCATAAGACTGATTTTCTAAAAACTCGAACCTCAAAAAAAAAAAACACAAAAATCTATCTTTTTTTACATTTTTTCAGGGGGGGCAAGCCCTCCTGCATCCCCACACCCCCTGCATATTATGTATATCAACTCCAAGATCGCACTACAATGAGGAAAAGGGTAAATTTCCCAATCCTCGCTTTACAGTGATCTCCATTCAAAAGCTTTGAGTTTTCATAAACTCAATCATATCATCTCAACCATAAGGAGTTTGAGTTTCTGAAAACTCAAACAACTGATAGGGACCAAGGGAGGCACACAATAAGTATGGCTCATGTATGAATGCAACCAAGATCATAGTACATCTGCAATTTAGTCAATTTTAACAAATTTCTGTGCATCAGTCACAACAACCCCCGCAACGGAGCAGGAGGAGGCAGAGGAGGAGATAGTAATTGAACACCACCATAGACCTGGACCCTTTATTTGTAAAAGTACTGGAGGAGATTTTAGTATATACAACTTTACAGAGTTGAACATCACCCAGGAATGGGTTAATTTCTTTTCTAAAGGTTTAACCTTTGTGCCTAGCAGAAAAATGGATTTTACTAAAACACTTATAGATTTAAAATTATACGTTCGTAAGTTAAATCTTAACGTATTGCTAGGTAATCATCCTCTGTTGACTAACTCCCAAAGGGTCTCCAGTGTTTTTTATCCCCCCTTGCACCCTAACTTGAGCCTATTTGAAAAAATGTGTGAAATTGACCTTAGAGCCCTGCACAAAGATAATTTTGCACAGGGGAATAACAACATCAACATTACGCCAACTGAATATGACTTAATTCAATTGCTTAATACCTGTGATATACGGGCAATGAAACCAGATAAAGGTGGGGGGCTAGTGTTGATGAACCACAATGACTATGTTGACGTTATGAGAAAACATTTAGGTTCAGAAGTTTATAAGAAAGTTTCGGTTAATGAACTAAATGTAGCTTATAGGAAGATTAGAACTATCTTGGAAGATCTGTTTCTCGAATCTTACATCGATGTGGATTTACACCAATATTTAACTATGCTAGCCCCAAAAGTACCACCTTTTTTTGGAATCCCAAAACTACACAAGTCAATCTCTAATCCACCTTTTAGACCTATTGTCAATGGACGTGGGTCTATAACTTATGCTTGTGCAAAGCATGTAGATAGCTTATTGAAACCTTTTATTGAAAAAGAAGTACAAATTTGCAAAGACTCGTGGGCTTTCCTGCGTAACATAGATAAATTGGAATACCAAGCGGACACATGCTTTGTGACTATAGATGTGAAGAATCTTTACACCGTAATACCCCACAACTTAGGTTTAGAATGGATTAGAGAATTCTTGTTTGCTAGAAAAGTTCCAGAGAACACTATTTATCTTATTGAAACTTTGTTGGAACTAGTGTCATCCTATAACTTTTTAGCATTTGAGGGGGACTTGTTTTTACAAACATCAGGTGTAGCTATGGGCTCCCCTTGTGGAGGGAGCTTTGCCAATGTCATCATTGCACAATGGGAGAACAACTTGTTGTTCACCCACCCAACGTTTAAGGAACATGTCTTCTGGTACACTAGGTACCAGGATGCCATGTTCCTTATGTGGAAAGGTCCAAAAGAAGGGGTTCCTCTGTTTATTGCAGACATTGTAAAGTTGACCAACGTTTTAGATTTTACATATCAAGTGGAAGAGAACAGTATTAACTTCTTGGACATTCTGTTATATAAGGATGGCTCGAACCTTAAATATAAGAGTAAAATCTTTAGAAAACCTACTTACTCCAATGCCTTCTTGCATTATGATAGTTGTCATCCGTTCCATCACAAGAAGGCTGTAGTAAAAGGTCAAATGGTGAGAGCAGCAATAATGGTCACAGACTTTTGTGACTTTTTAACAGAATGTCAGAACTTAGAAAAAATGTTTGTAAATACGGGTTATCCAGTTAACCTAATTGTAAAAATTAGAGATGAAGTAGTGTCTAAAAGACACAAGGGGTATTTTAGACCGTTATTAGGAGCCCAATTGCCGAATGAAATATTAGTGAACAACGAACTAGATGTTGATTTTGATTCTTTTAACAACAAAGTTTACCAAACAAGCTTTTTATGTACTTTTTCAGTTGATTACGCTTCTATTAGGCATTTATTGAATAAAAACTGGGGGGTGGTCATTGAGGATCCAATTTTGTGTGGGAAATTGGGTTTGCAGCCTAAGATTACCTATAGAAGGAATTTTAGTCTTCAAGCACTACTTGAAAAAAGGAAGAAACCACAACGGTCAGGTCCCCATGGTATGTTTAGTTGTGGGGCATGCGCACAATGTAAAAACATTTGAGTTAATAAAGAGGTCGTGATTAATGACAAACTGTATTTTATTAGGGGTAGGTTTAATTGTGAATCTGATTTATGCCGCAACATGTGACCAGTGTACTGTCTTTTACATAGGCAAAACTGAAAGAAAACTAAAACAGCGTGTATATGAGCACATTTATGCTATCACTAAAAAAGACATAAATAACACCTTGGCAAAACACATACTTGAGTACCCAGACCACTGTTTCAAATTTGCAGTTTTACATTGTAGACGTCCTGACTTAACAGGTGGTCCTTGGCAACTTCTGTTGGAAATTGACGAGCTAGTGTGGCAGATTAGGACAACTGCCTATGTATTCCCTGGCCTCAATGAACAGATATTTATTAAATGTGTGCTCAAATGGTTATCTTTGAGACGTTGAGAGGTTTAGATAATTATTTATTTATTTTCTACTGGATCTTTATATATTACCTTTTTTAGAGTTATTTTCCAGTGGGATTTGAACATATATTATTTTACATTTATTTTGATTATGTACGTTGTGCTTTTTAGTTATTATTACATTTGTGACTATAGAAGGTTTTTTGAAGCTGTGAGTTGAAACTTTTTTAAAAGGTGTTTTTTGAAAAGGTTTTTGTTACTAAGACTGTAACACTGTGTGTATATGGACTGTATCTTTAATTCTTATGATTGTTTGTAGTTTAATTTGTTAATTAGATGTTTTGTAATTCGTTAATCACCAAGTGGAAGATAATTTAAACAGCCTTAATTGATCTATTTTTTATCTGAAGAAGGTGAAGCATTGTTTTTACCGAAAGCGCTAAGTAAATTGTTTTTTCTACAGTTGCCGGCTCTGTTTGTTTTCATTGGTTTCTTATACGCTTTTTCAAGTTCTAAGTTTGCTTTTGTATTTTGTTTTGTTTATAGCTTGAGACACACACAACTGATTAGGCATACCTAACCTATATGTCAAGCGTACCTGCCTACTCCAATTGCTGTTCATCATAGCATAAGGAAATTAGTAGAGCAACTTATCTGTGTCTGCAGGTACAATTCCCAGCAGCAGCAATTTGCATTTATTACCCAATTGTATCTAAGAATGATTTATTGCAGTATTAAATAACATTAAGCATTTCATTTTTGTAAATTGGACAAGATAATGTGAGTATATTGACAACACACATACAGTTCTTCAATTTATTTCTATCCATTTTATCTATTTAATTTCTAACAAAACTCTTTCAACACAATGGGGATTTTATGTCAGTCAAATAGGTGCTCTATGATGCTTATTGTGAGAGTTCTGTTATGGCTCATGCAGTTAATACCTGACTTCTAATGTTTATTCAGTTAGACAGTGTTCCAGATCTAGGAATGTGTATGTGCAAACCAATATGGACACACACGAGTGGATTACCCAACAAAGAGTAATATGGCTAAATCACATTTGTGTGAACAGTAACATTGCTACATTTTTTAGATCCTTTTTTACTTCATACCTTGAACTGTGACCTTTGTGATACCTGGCTACTGCTATATCTCCTCTGACAGACATTGCTGACACACAGCCCTGTAGAGTATGTAGCATGGTAGGCAGGAGACTGATTCTGATAAGGTTTCTCTGTCAGACAATTGTGACAAACAAAAGTGGCTTAGCCAAAGACTGCTGCTATAGCACAGTAAGAGGGCCACTTTTTTAGTCCTCATACTCCATGATAAGGGAGCCATAACCATTACAATAGGGAACTGATGTAATCCCTTCAAGTGTGTTCATCATAATGCATCAGACATGCTTCTTTCTGTGGTGTTAATGGTGATAACCCTCACTCCGAGGTCTGACTTCAGGCATGTGTTCGTGTCTAGCAAGATATAACTGCTGAGTATGTCAGGGAATGCTCACTGGCATTATTTAGCTCCCAAAACACTAATTAGTGTTGCCTGAATTAATGCAAACATCTGCATATACATTTTATTATTTTGATCACAGTGTGTGGCTTTAAAGGAAATGAAGGTTTCATCTTCATTTCCACAAATGTGCCATATTTTAAAATCATCACAAAGTGTGAGTGGGACTGTATTATAATACATTATTGTGGTTTTGTGTTGAATAGTTGATGTTATTGCCATCATTCAAAAACAAAACATATGCCCTAGAGGTGCACTTAAGTAGGTCCAAAAATAAAATTTAATCCATACACGAATATACACAGTTAAGCACTTTTGTCCCTAGAACAGGAACTATCAGAACAAGTAAAAAAACATTTCTTAATCATATCATGTTTTAATAACACACCCATGAGGCACATAATACAAATCAACCAATGAAAATGAACTATCAATTCACCCTACTAGGTGCACAAATTCATTTAAAACAATTAAAACAATTCAAAACAATCTGCCAGTACAATTCCCTCTTTTCTGACATTTTGGTCCATGATCCTCCCCTCAGGTTGTTTGAAATGCGTACAGATTCCCTGGACTTAATGAAATGGTTTTGCTAGCTTGTATTTTAAAATTGTGTACTCTTACTTTCTAACATGTGGATGGGTTTAAAGTCTGCTGTATATTATTTTATTTAGTTTGGTATGGAAATTTCTCATAGATAAGCAAATGCAGGTCTAACAATGCTAGATAACTCCAGCAGAGGACAGAACCAAACCTACGACCATCCACATGAAAGGCAAACTACCATGCACAGTACCAAACAGAAGCACTGCAGAAGAGCAACAAAGGCTGCTACATACACAAGTTAGCTGTATACATCCCAAACAAATGTGCAATGGAACGTGCATATGTTACACACATTTGCCATGTCAAAGGTAACACACATATGTAGATGAGTATATAGACCTCATGTAATGTGAAAATCATTTGTAATATTGAAGTGAGGGATATAAGATACTTGCCTTTGATGTTATCCATTATGTGATGTAAGCACAGTGTCCTAATCTACGTCTTTGTATGTATGTAGCACATCAACTATCTGTATCATCCAGCAGCCCATACAGTGATTGTGATGTGGTTCAAGATGTGTCTCAGCATGGTAGTATAGCCTCTGGCACACAGGACCTTGAGGTGTTTGGAGAGTCCATCCATGAGGATGACAGTGATGTTGCTGCAGCTGTAGCCTCTGATATGGAGGTCAACTTGTCTAGCCATTTGGAGGTTGCTAGCACAGTGGATGTTGAACAGGATGATGGTATTGACCAACAGACCCCAGTTGAGACCGCTGCTGATGGCTGTTCCATTCAACAACCACAACAGGGCATTGCAGTAGACATAGGAAAGCAGATGTGCTTGGCCAGGTATCAGAAGGTGTTCACTTCCGCTGCAGGCAAATGAAAAGCCACAGCAATGGCATTGGTCAGACGTCCATGCATTTACCTGTGCCACGAATCATGTGGAATACCAGCTACATGTCATGCATGAAGAACAACAGCACAGACATGCTGAGATTATGGCTGCATTGGCTGCTCAGAATAAGAGTCTGCAAGCTGTGGCATGGTTGGTAGAAACCCTGGGCTCTACTGTACTATAGCAGTGTCACACTATCAGCAAGATTCTTCATTCTCTGACTGTGATCAGCAGATTGCAACCTGGGAAAGGCAGGCCATCTGTGCACATAACCACCACTGGCCATCAAGAATCACTGGCTATGGTCCAGCCAGTACAGAGTTCGACAAGCTGACCCATCTGCTGTGATACCACCAGTTCCAAGGCCTTCAACTCTCATTTTTGCTCCTTCACCTAAACATGCTGTTGTCACCCTATCCATTACTTCTGTTAAACAACCAGGGTAACATGTGAAAGTACATGATCAGGGCAGAGAAGATTGCAGTGTGAAACATTAGTAAGGTCAACCTAGACTGTGTTAGAGTGTGTCCAATAGTGCAGTGCACATAACTGGCTCATATTATTGAATTACCACTTTACTGTGATGTGTGTGTGTTCTGATATTAAAATGTCTTCATTATGTTTTGTGTGGCTTCTCTTTTTTCATGTTATTATATTATAGAGATAGGAATGTATAGCATTGATGTGTTTCCCTTGCTGTTTTCCATAAAGTGATACAACAATCTCAGTGTGTATGTTTACTTATGTCAGTTGTGCCCTGAGTTGATGATCATTGTTGTGACACATTTGCATACGTTCATGTTATAATATGCTATGTTAAGATATTATGCCCGATGTTCATTTTATACATCTAGAAGATAATTACCATTAGATACCATCTGTGTTGCTGTGGTGGGACAACATTTGAACAGCAATATTCAATCTGTGTACTCATGTATGTGTAGCTTGTCATGATGTCCTCCTGCTCCTTCTATGGTTCCTACCTATGAGATGTCCATTTCAGACATCTGGGGTTCTTGTGGTATTTCACCCATACCTACAGCTGGAAGACTGACATGTATTCTGGCTAGCATATTGCGTAGCATGGCACACACACAATTATCATCTGTGCTGCATTTTCAGGTGTGTATTGCAGTGCATCCCCAAATGTGTCCAGACATCCGAGCCTAGCTTTCAGTACAGCAAATACACACTTTATTGTGTTTCTGTTGTTGCATGTGCTCTATTATAGGCCTGCTGTGCAGGGTTGGGTGGTTCATGGCATGGGGTCATTAGCTGTGGCTCAAGTGGATAACCAATGTTGTGAAGAATGAAAACACATGTGGTCAGGATGAATATTGTTGTGAGGGGTATCCCAGCTGTGCTCCTGTACTTACCTAGTAGTAGTCCCTCAATATTTTACCTTACTGGAATGCATCTCTCAGTCCACTTCCCTCCATATGGCAGCATCATAGAAACTCACAGGGTGAGTTGCCATGATGCTTGTTATGCTGCCATCAACTGCACACACACCTTGGCAGTAGATGGAAGGTCAGCCCTTTCTGTTTATGTATCAGTCTACTTCAGGATGTACTGGTGTCTTGATAGGTATACGGGTTCAGTCTATTGCACCAAGTACACAGGTGAAGTTTATGATGCTGTAAAACTAGTTTATCATAATTCACTGTTCCATGAGGTTGGATGGAAAGTGTATGTAGTCATCCACATGCAGCACATAGCTTCCAAGAATTTTGTCAGGATATGACTGGCAGCTGTCTGTGATACTCCCAAGAGGGATGGGATTTTCTCGCAGGGTCAGCACAGGCATGTGTATGGGGCACACATGTTGCAGCCAGCCTACACCAGTTATCTATCTAGCTGGTATCTTTTGATTATTCGTTGGACCCTGTGAGGAAATCTCACCCCTCTTGAAACCAAAGTGTGTCTTATCCTGGATGTACTTGCATCTGTGACATTCTGTAGACTCACGGGGATGTTGTGGGAGTGTCACAGACAGCTGTTATCCACATCCTGACAAAACATTTAGAAGCAATATGCAGCAAAGTGGATGACTACATACACTTTCCCTCCACCCCATGGAGTGGAGAACTGTAATGAACAAACTTACACCAAAAAAAAAAAAAACAAAACAAGTTTTGGGTTGTCCCTAGTATTTTATGAAACCCCTATTCCTCTCAAGATTTATCATGCTTGGTATATGTTTAATTTTTCTCTTTCTATTTTACCACAATATTACAATCTCATCTATCAGTCCATAAATCCATTTATCATATTTTTTTCTTTAAATAAAGTTTTCCAATTCCTTTAAAAATCTCTTTCACTTTCCACCCTTGTTTGAAATTGTGTGTGAATTTTTTTTTTGTTTCATTGTTAAATGCTCTTATCACATAAAGATTCCATGGGTTGTAATCTTTCATTTTTTGATATTCTCCAAGACAATTTTCCATTGAAAAAAAAAAAAGCAATCTCAGATATAAAGTTATGAAATGTCTCTTTGTTAGTGCAAATAAATGCTCTTACCGCATGTGTTTTTGCACCCAAAGGAGCTATTAAATTGTCCCACACTTCATACCTTTCCATTTCTTTGTCTTCTATACTTTGAATCCTTACAACGTACTTCAATTTTTCATTTTCTCTTGACTTTTGTTTTGCTACTACCTCTTTGCCTTCTTTTAGTTTCTCTGCATCAGTGCTACCCATTGATATCTCTTGGTGAGTGACTGTGATAATAGAAAATACTATATTTGTGGGGAAATGGGACATAATGCAAAAATGTGAATTGAAATATAAATGTAACAAAATTGAACATTTATGTATGAATTACAAAAATGAAAATAAGAGTAAAGAAAATGAAAAAAGAGGAAACATTTTAGAAGTAGTAGAAATAGAAAAGAAATTAAATAAGAAAAAATAATACATATGACATAGAAGAAGGCTCTGAAATAAGTGATGAAAAGATATAAATTGGGAGGCAGTAATAAAGAAAAAAAATTCTGTTGGTAAAAGGATAAAAGACAGAAAAAGAAAGTGTAAAGCGATAAGTACAAAAGAAAAAGAAAGAAAATGGATGAAAAAAAATATATATACAGCTTATAATTGGTGGTTGGTATAATGTTTTACTCAGACACAAGATACAGGGCCAGATTCAAGAAGGCTTGCACGGAGTCTAAGAGTAGAGTAAGACTCCATGCAGCCAACATGTCCGCCGCGCGATCCAGGAACAGCCAGTAGGGGCGTGCAACAGAGCTCTCAAAATGAGTCCTACATGGACAGGGCTTGGATATGCAAATTACCTAGATTGCAGGTGAAAGCTATACAAATGAGGTAAATATGCGATCCAGGAAACCCGAACCTGCCTGAGTAGGAGTAGTGTTATTTGCAGAAATGTACTCAGTTGACAACTGAGTACGGTTCTGCAAATAGCAAAATGAAGCCGTGACAGCTCCAAAAAGAGGATGCATTTACATGAGGAAGCATGCTGATGGCCAAAAATATGGCCATTGGCAATGTTAAGTGATGCAAAATAAAAATAAAATAACTTTTTTTTTCATCCCGATCTCCGGGGTTTAAGCATAGCGCAGCACCACGCAAATGTGCTGCACTCTACAAACCAGAAAATCAATAAAGAAGAATCACAAATGTGGATTTTAATGCTAATATGAATTTACAATGCAGGTGAATGGCAGGCTGAAGACAACATGGCCACAGAGTAGAGGTTGCTAAGGGGGAAAGCTCAGTCTAAGAGATGTAACCAAGCATTAGTAGGCAATCTTATGCAAATGAGGTTTAGGATAGTGAATCGCAAGTTTACATTAGAAATGAGCACAGTCAGTGTAATGTAGGAGTAGGATAAGGGGAGTAACAGAGTAGAAGATAGGTGACATCACGAGGGGGGTATGTATGAAAGAAGTGAAGCTCATTGGAGCAGAGTGGCATGTGTCAGCTATCATTTACACATCATTAAAAGAACTGTGTCAACAGATAGGCTAGGTAAAGGCAAGAAATTGAAGGTGTATGCCGTGGATAAAACCAAAGTTTCATGCTGAGTGCGTATGTGCACGTGTGCACGCCTGTAAACCCGAGTAAGACACTGTGCGTATGTGTAAGTGTGAGTGCGCACATTTAAGCCAGCCTAAGCATGTATAAGGCTGTTTAAAGAGCTATAAGTGTGTTTGCTCTGGTGTGCACGTGTTTTAACAAGAATAAGCAAGTTTTAGTCCGTGTAAGCATGTGTGCATGCATGTGAGCTGGTGTGAGCATGTTTGCTCTTGTGTGCGTGGCAATCCCCCCCCCCCCCAAGGAAACAGAAAGGAAAAAGGAAGCACAACAAATAGTAGGAAGCTACCAGGGAGTACTAGCAGAGCTAGCACGTGAAAACAATCAGAATAAGGCAATTACACAGGCAGTACACTAGTCCAGCCCAGCCCAGCACTTAAAACTCTGCAAACAGTGGTCTGTTATGTTTCTCTCAAGAGACACTGCAACACTGCAGTAAGCTAATAGAAGTGAAAACTGAAAAAGCGTTACTGAGACAAAGAAATGTTAGGGGCTGCTATTGCTGTTATAAGGCAACATATGCAACATGCTGAGGGTGGTGACAATGCAAATGCTGTTGGACAACCCACAGTGAGGAGACGGAGAAGAGTGTACAGGCCCAGGGTAACCTACCAGGGGCTACATGAGCTGGAGATAGTGGAGCGCTAGAGAGTGGACAGAGACCTCTTGCAGCAAATTGTTGAGCTGTGCAGGCCACGCCTCACACACAGAACCAACAGAGGGGAACACATCCCAGTGGAAACCAAGGTATGTGTTCGCCTAAGAATATTAGCAACAGGTACCTTCCAGAGACCAACTGGTGATATGATGGGGATATCACAGGCATCAGCATCCAGGGTACTGCACCCGTTCCTGGATGCCATGTCAGCACATGTCAGTGATCATGTATATTTCCACAATTCCCATGAGGTATTGGCCAGCAATATGCGTCTCTTCCAGCAAATAGTGGAATACCCTGAGGTAGTGAGTGCAATAGACTGCG